>NW_009605432.1:0-5668 GCF_000690535.1 Cariama cristata | reverse complement strand
CTCATGTTCAGGTGGAACTTCCTGAGTTTAATTTGTGACCATTGCCCCTTCACCTGTCGCTGGGCACCACTGAAAAGAGTCTGCTCCATCTTCTTGACACCCACCCTTAAAGTGTTTATAAGCATTGATGAGATCCCCTCTCAGCCTTCTCTCCAGCCTGAACAGACCCAGTTCCCTCAGCCTTTCCTCATCAGGGAGATGCTCCAGTCCCCTCATCATCTTCATTGCCCTCCGCTGCACTCTCTCCAGTAGTTCCTTGTCTTTCCTGAACTGGGGAGCCCAGAACTGGACACAGTACCCCAGATGTGGCCTCACCAGGGCAGAGCAGAGGGGGAGGTAAACCTCCCTTGACCTGCTGGCCGCACTCTTCCTCATGCACCCCAAGATACCATTGGCCTTCTTGGCCACGAGGGCACATTGCTGGCTCATGGGCAACTTGTGGTCCACCAGGACTCCCAGGTCCTTCTCCACCAGGCTGCTCTCCAGCAAGTCAACCCCCAGCCTGTACTGGTGCCTGGAGTTATTCCTCCCGAGGTGCAGGACCCTACACTTGCCCTTGATGAACTAATGAGCTAATGTCATGAGCTAATGACCTGAGCTAATGTCCCGCATTAGCTTCTTAAATATCTCACCACCTCTGGGTGATGAGACTTGCTGGCCCTTTCCGGCATCGCTAGCTGATCCTCTTAACATTCCCTTGTCTGATGCTCTCCTGCATTTCCTGAGGATTGTAGGAAGTTGTTGTGCTTAGACCACCTTCCATCCTCATTCTCACTGGTATCGTTGGGTTTTTCTTCTTCTTATCTTGCTGTCCCATCCTGCCCTTTAGTTGCAAGCTTGTTTAAGCAATACATCTTTTTCTAGCTTACAAAGAGAAGAAAGAAAAGTAAAGATTGCTGATCTCCCAAGCTGGGAGCATGGAGACAAGGCAGCCACAGAGGTGGGAGCAGACGCAGTGCCCTGAGCCTTTGTATAGTCTTGTATCTCTTCTTTGCATTGAGGACACATAAAGAATGGTATTAATTAAGTAACCGGGAGTCCCTCCCAGTCTGTAAACCTATCTCCTAGCCTACTAGTGTTGGGAAGCGGAGAGCTCCTTGTTAAAAGTGTCTTCCAAGAATTTTGAAGCATTTATAAATGAGAAAGGACCAGTCCGCTAGGCAGGTTTGTAGCGTTACCATAAATTTCCTAAATACACAGTTCAGGCTGTGTGTGTGATACTGCCGGGAGCAGGAATCATGGCAGGAAGGTTGCGGACATGGTAGCAAGCCCGTTGACATGCTGCTGTCTGGCATAATAGTTGAAGATGAAGGGGCTGGAGAGGAAATGCAGTTGTAGGGAGACTGAACATGTCATGGGACATTAAAAGTTATTTACTCCTTTCAATTTGTTGTTGCGTCTCAAGCCATTAACCTCTCCTCTGTTCTTCGGCTGTCGTTGACCAACAAGCGATGCCGTAAGCAGATACAGCCTCAGAGTAGATGTTGGTGCTCAACGTACGACTCCTTTCTTTGATCTTCCCTGGAAAAAGGGCTTGAGACGTCAGGTGAGGCTTAGCCTAAGGTTGGATAGGACTCACTGCCGAATCACCCATCTGAGGTTGGGCTGCACAGGCAGTTGGGCCGATTCAACCGAAGCTGGGATCTTTGTACCTATTTAATTAGAGAAGGGACATCCTAAGTGACTTGCAACCCAGCCTGCCTTGGATTTCTTTCTCGGTGTAAAATCTATGCAAATGATTTCAGCTGGCTTAGTGAAATTGGGGAGTGTACCTGTACCAGTGGTTTTGGGGTATCTGTGTTAGTTCAGGCGGTGTGGTGTGTTGTCCAAGAAGGCTCGTGGTGCTTTGGCTTTGTTTAGCTAAAAGGGCTTTTTGCAGCCTGCAGCTTGAATAGGCACTGGGTGAACGCATCGCTTTCAGGTTGTGGAGCTTAAAACCCTGAAAAAACAAATCTGCCTTTGTTTTTATCGTGATCTTTTGTTCTTCCTTGCGCTGTCTCCTGCTGGTCTCTGAAAGTAATCTAGAGTTGATGGCAAGGATGCAGGATGCTCTCATTTGGTTTCTGTGGTTAACTAGGTAGCAAACTTTTGCCCTGTCTTTATTAAAATCCCTCTTCTGTCCCCTGGCTTTCATCTAGTTTATAGACAACTTCATCACTTACTCTTACAGGAAGGTGTTTGCAAAAGAAGATGGGCATGCCGGTGACCCACTCCTCATCCAGGGCTCTCCTTTTTTGCTTGCTTGCTCACTGGTGTCTGACATGTAGGTCGAATGAAGCTGCAGGAGCAAACTTTCTCAGGAGGACTTTTGCTGCCCTTCTCAGAGCTGTGATCCCCCACTTTCACCCTCCTCTGAATGAGCATCCCACCACGCTGCTTACCCAGAGGACCGAGGGAAGAGCAAATAGTTTGGATAACTAGAAGGTCTATGAAAAGGGAGGACTCAGTCTACTGGGATGATAAACAGACTTTTGAGGTTTCCCGTCGGTGAAACAGGCTGTGTGGTCACACCATTTTCAGGGCTCTCCGGACCGCTCTCTGGACAGTCCAGCTCCAACTGGTGAGATGCTCTGAAAGGGCCTGATCCATCCCTGGCCACGCTGGTCCTTCAACACAGCAGATCACGAGGCAGATGCTTTCCTCCATTCTCCGTGCATGGCACGTGGAGCTGGTTTTGCGGCCAGGCTCTTTATCTCTCTCACAGGAATGAATAGGGTTGCAAAGAATAGCAGTGATTTAGCAAACAGGAGTGATTTTAGGCAAGGAAAAGAGCTCTCGTCTGTAACTCTGCTGTGAGCTCCTTGAGGCAATAACTGTATCTCCTCTGTGTTTTGTAAGGTCTTGGCGTGATTGAAGTGCTTTCCCTGGCACATGGGTTCACCCTTGCCAAGCGACCGAGACTGTGAGCCCAGCGCTGTGGGGCTGCCAAGTGCAGCGTGAAGCCTTCGCTGTGACTTTTCTTAGAGGCAAGTGAGAAATGAAAGGGAACGCCAGCTTGGGGCTGAAATGCCTTCAAGAGAGAAATTGCAGTAAATCCAGCGGGAGGAGATAAAGATACACTCCAGGGAAGGGATGCCAAACAGAGGGACCTGGACAGGCTGGAGAAGTGCGTCACTGCAAACCTCATGAAGTTCAACAAGGCCAAGTGCAAGGTCCTGCTCCTGGGTCAGGGCAACCCCCAGTATCACTATAGATTGGAGGAGGAGCGGATTGAGAGCAGCCCTGTGGAGAAGCACTTGGGGGTACTGGGGGATGAAGAATTGGACGTGACCCAGCAATGTGCACTTGCAGCCCAGAAAGACAACCGTATCCTGAGCTGCCTCCAAAGCAGCGTGGCCAGCAGGCTGCACTAAGCCCCCCTCAGAGCACTGCGTCCAACTCTGGGGTCCCCAACACAAGAAGGACATGGACCTGTTGGAGCAAGTCCAGAGGAGGCCACGGAAATGGTCAGAGGAATGCAACACGGTTGGACTTGATGATCTTAAAGGTCTTTTCCAACCTAAACGATTGTATGATTCTATGAACACCTCTGCTACGGAGAAATGCTGAGAGAATTGGGGTTGTTTGCCTAGAGAAGAGTCCAGGGAGACCTTCTTATGGCCTTTCAATACAGAAAGGGGGCTGACAAGAAAGATGAGGAGGGACTTTTTACCAGGGCCTGTAGTGACAAGACAAGGGGGAATGATTTAAAACTGCAAGGGGGTAGGTTTGGATTGCACATAAGGAAGAATTTTTCTTTCTTTGAGAGTGGTGAGACACTGGACTTGGTTGCCGAGAGAAGTTGTGCCTGCCCCATCCCTAGAAGTGTTCAAGGCCAGGTTGGATGAAGCTTTGAGCAACCTGATGTAGTGGAAGGTGTCCCTGCCCGTGGCCAGGGGGTTGGACTGGATGATCTTTCAAGATCCCTTCCAACTCAAACCAGTCGATGATTCTATGAAAGCCACTCAGTTGTGGTTTTTGGCCGGTGAAGCCCCTCGTACGAAGGCAGCACAGTGCTTCCCCTGGCTCATGCTCCTGGTTGGGGCTCTCGGGGTGTCCTGGTTTGGCTAAAACAGGACCAGTTATCTTTTCAGTAGATTTTCCTTCTTTTTGCTTTCATCTAAGTAACTGCACTTTTTGAAGCTGACAACATGCAAGGAAGCATAAAAAGGTCACACCTGCAGGAAGCTGCGGATGGGACAGATGACCAAGAACTGACCAACAAAATAGTCCATCCCATACATGTGGATACTGAGTATAAAGCTAAAGAATCAAGGGGGTCAGCTCTCTTTCTTTCGTGGCTGGCCTCCCTGTGGGACTCTACTCACTCTCCTGCCTCCAACCCCGATCTGTGCATCCCTGAATCCAGTTCCCGCCTGCTGTGCTTCTGATTCCCGTCTGGGACATCTGGGTGCCCACCCTATGGCATGAGCAGTGCAAGACACCGCAGCACATAATCCTGTGATTATCATCAGGAAGCTCAGTGTTGGTTTTGTATATTTCTATTTCTATTATTGGTAATATTAGTATTAATATTATTTATACTCTTTTTCACTGTTATTGCTTTAATAAAGTTGTTGTAACTTGTCAATCCATGAGTCTCTCCCTTTTCCCCTCTCCTTTCCCTTCTGGGGAAGGAAGGGGTTAATAGAGAGCATCTGCCATCTGCTTTAAGTGCTGTCCCAGCCTTAAACGGTGGCTGGGTCCGTGCTTGCTTATGAACCGTGTGTAGCCCAAACTGTATCTTTTTCTGCAGGCTTAATTAGGCCTTTTTGCAGGCCTAATGCTCCCGTTTTTAATCCCCAGCTCGGAGCAGGATTTGTGTCACTGGGGACATTTCTGCCTCTGCCTCTTCTCCCAAGCTGTGTGGGTGGTGAGGAAAGACTAACGTGGCTTTTGCGCGGATCGAAAACATCACGTACTTAAAACCCTGGTCAAAATGAGGGGTGTTGAATGAGTTTTACAGGCCAGAGGGAGCTGCTGCTGGGTACTGGGGGTTGTTTTGGGGCGCAGGTAGAGGGCAGCTATGTTGTCCACCCTTCAGGGTCCAGGACTGTCCCCAGACCCGCTGTGGGGTGAGCTCATGGCCTTGGCTGTGCACCAGCATCTCAGCATGCGCCGTAGGGTAACCCTGCCTTGGAGAGTTGACACCGACAGCGGAGTGAAAAGATGGAGACCTGTGGAGACCTGTCAAATCTTACCTGTCAAAGCCCAAAGATGTGGCTTATGGAGACATGTCCTTCTGTGTCTTGGGCATGAGGACCCTGCATGATTCTTATCCCTTTCCTGGTTCTTCAGCTTCAAAGGCGGAAAATGGTCCAAGGAAAAGGATGAGAAAAACTGGGGAAAAGCAAAGCAGAGGCTGATCCTAGAAACAGGTCAGGAACCTTGAATAATTTCTACTGGTTATTCCCTTCTCTCAGCTGTTACCAACCTGCAGCAAAGGCTTCTTTGATTCACACACACCTCGAGCTGCTCTCATCCAGGCCGGTTACTGACTGGCTCCTGGGGATCGTGGAATCATAGAATGGTTTGGGTTGGAAGGGATCTTGAAAGACCATTCAGTCCAACCCCCTGCCCTGGGCAGGGACACCTCCCACCAGACCAGGTTGCTCACAGCCCTGTCCAACCTGGTCTTGAACACTTCCAGGGATGGGGCAGCCACAGCTTCTCTGGGCAACCTCTGCCA
>NW_009605431.1:55050-56492 GCF_000690535.1 Cariama cristata | reverse complement strand
CAGGAAATGTGGAAGTTAACACAGTAGTAATCAAAGTAGTGCAAAGCACGGACTACAGTGTGTATTTTAAGAGTAATCAGATTTTTCTCCCATTTCTTGAGTGGAGCTTCCTGAATATCCTGGGAGAATGTCCAGGCCTAAAAAGAATCTGCAGAAAAAAATGGAAACTGGGACAATTTGTCTCTTCAAACTAGTTTCAACGCATTAAACACATTTCCACTATGAGAGGGACTATTATACACCCTGAAGTTCAAACGACTGAGTCCTTTCATTCAAATTATGTTCTGTGTCATGCTAAAATGATTACAGAGTTTGGTCACCACAAGTCACATCCTTCATAGGTGGCATGAAAAACCACATTAAACAGAGATATTTTGTCTAGACTTATTTATCTCTTTCCAGCCTTCCCGGCTTCTTAAAAATCTTATTAAACACTTGATTTAATTTACTTAGACTAATTGCTGTCTCCAAAACAGTAAGGAATGTCTGTTACAGATAAAAGAGAATGTATTAACTGTTCTTATGCTTTTTCCCCCCTTTTCCTACTATGATTTTTTCTAGCTTCCTAATTGAAAAAAATTCCTTATTTTGAATTCTGTTGTAATTCTTAACAAAAGGACCTGAAATATATATTATTTTATTCCACATGGGAAACAACTGTGCCATCCCAATTTCAAAACTTATTCACTATTTCTATTATAATAGGAAAACATGTAATATATTAGCATGATTGTCTATCATGGCTTGAAGAGTCCCTTATTCTTAATTCTGAGTCTTAGTTAGCTTTGATATCTGGTCTTGTTTAGTAATAAAATAAGATAATCAAGAATTTTTGTAATTAGTTGCTTGCATTTGGGCATAGGGGCAGCCTGGAAGTTGTGGTTTTCTTCAGTCAAGCGTATTTCTGCATCTGCCTGATGGGGAATGAAGAAAGGCCAAGGTCTGTAGCTCCGGGCTGTTCTGTGGTGCAGGTGGGAGCTCTTGCCAAGGCTCACCAACAGACGGCTTGGGAGCCTGGAGATCTCCTGCTGCAGAACCACGAGTGGGAAACTCCTTGGAGGTTGGATCTGCCAGAGCTTCATGCCTCAATTTCACAGCAGGAAGACTAAGTGCTCTGTCACTTTTTGCTTTCTAGTTCCTTGGTGGCCAGGGGATGAGCACTCCAAGGAGATATAATTCAGCAGAGCTAAGCTCAGTAGCCCACAAAGGCCTAATTAAGACCAGTGCCTGGAAACTGGAGACAGGCAAATTAAAGTTGGGATTATAGTGTCAAAAGATAGGATAATTTAGACTGGAAGGGTCCTCGGGAGGTCACTGGTCCAACCTCCTACTCAAAGCAGCGTCACTTCTGAGCTCAGACTAGGTTGGGTCTTTATCTAGTTGGGTCTTAAAAACCTGCAAGGATGGAGGGGGCAACGTGCTCCAGTTCTGCCCTTGTAGGG
>NW_009605431.1:23825-55019 GCF_000690535.1 Cariama cristata | reverse complement strand
GGGAAAAAGTTTCTCCCTGTCTCCTGTAAGAACCTTAAATGGCAGACACGTAATTATGATGTTGATGATTATTGGGATTATCTGCCATAGGAATTAGTGGATTTCTCATCTGTTGTTACCTTCATGACTGCACAGTTTTCTGGGAAACATGGCTTTTATCAAAGACAAGCTGTAATTTTCTGTATATCCAACAGTTCCTTGTGGCCTTAATCTAACAACTACATGAAGGGACACGCTGTTACCTAGTTGGAGGAGCTGAATGAGGTGCTTTTGACAATAAAGGAACTGCTATTTTTTCAAAATGTCTTTTAATTTAAGTTGCTAAAATTATAGTAATGGAGTTCACATGAACAGAAAATTCGGTTTGAGGAACTGTTGCTTTTTCTAAACTTTCTATGTCTTTTGAACTTCAACACTTCTGAGACATTCCTATGCCATTTAGTAAACAAGTGACTTAGAAAAGAACGAGAATATTCCCAGAAGCATGTGAATAATCTAGTTTGTACTTGTGCAAAGTCATTAGAAAACCCGTTGCTTTAAAAAAAACAAAACCAAAAAAAGCAGCAGGCTGCTGTCTTTCATGTGATAGTAAACTACATGATTTCCTGTCTGCAAAAGAGCAGTCTTGTCTGCACCAGAACAGCAGCCCCATACTTGGGGGTCATGCAGGGGCACAGAGGTGGGTTTTGGGCTCTTCTGATGTTTCCCTTTCCTGCTGCTGCCATTATAACACACAGGAGGGTACACGACCAGGGAAAGGGCCTACTGATGGGACATGTCATTGTCATAATGATGCATTTTAGGCCTTTTTGTACCTGTTGTTACCCTCAGGTGTCCGAGAGGTTCCATCTCGAAAAAGAGTATGTAGCAAGATCAAGTCACTTCAATGCAGATTCTTACTTGTCGGTTCTGTACCAACCCCCAAACCAGGAATGTCATTACATTGATGGACTGAGCTCAGTTTCCCACTATACAGAGGTGGGCAGTGAAAATATGCAAACTTTGGACGATCCAAGCTAGAAATAGTTAATCTCTACTTAACTTCTTTTACCTGGGACTGCACATCTTACTCAGCAGATCCAGGCCAACGTTGATTGTTTATCCAAAGCTATATAGCTATTTCAGCCGGCATATGCATTCAAGACCTAAGGTATAATTGTGGTCTGATTCTCCATAAGTGATGGCAGCATCCTGCTCTCACTTTTGGCTCCTAGGGGGTTATACTCTAAGAGTTTGTCTAAAGTGCAGATGCTGCCTAATTGTACAATACAAAGAGATTTGACTTGAGTGAAAATACAGGAAAAAAGGAATCTTGTGTAATGCCTGCGCAATTATAAACAGGCTTTGTCTGGAGGAAAAAAAAAAGAGAAGCTGAATCCTATCCAAGGATTGTCTTTGTAAAAGAGCTGAATGAGTCCTAGGGTGGAGATAAAAGTACAGATAAAGAGAAAACAAATAATTGTTCGTGGTAGAATGGAGAGATAAGGATCCATTTAGCATGTGCTTGTGTGGGCAGCTACAACTTGGCAGCTGTGTTGTTGATGTTTCCAACACCGGGGGTCTATGCAGAAGCTCCGCAGCCCTTCTTCCCATGGCCACTCTCCTTGCTCTACTGCCTCCAAGGTCCTAACGATGCCTTCGCACTTCTGTGGCCCATCAAGAGGTGTGCGATACCTGCCATATGGTGGGTCAGCAATGACCAACACACATAAACATGTGATTGGCAGCAAAAGTGGACAAAACTGGGAGAACTTTGGTATTTCCTAGCAAGGACTGGGCTGTAAATAAGATTCAATATGAAACAGGAAAATGACTGTTTTAGTTAATTGCTTAGTCAGTGCTATCTAAAGACATTCAAAGTTGATCCCTACTCGTTATTTGCTATGCTTTCTGGATTTTCATTGTTGCTTTAATAAAGACCACCACAATTATTATTTTCTTCTGTTGAAAAAATACCTTTCTTTCTTTCTTAAAACTGTTAAAAAATATTCAAAAATATATAAAAAATTAATAATCTTTTTTCACTAACATTTTCAGTGGTATATTTTGACTTTGTTGAAAAACAATGCTATTGGGAAAGATACTTAAATATCTAACTAGGCACGTCAAAATTTAATCTTTATTTTTGGTAAGCATTGAAGATAATAATGCTGAATAAGAAATATCCTGGGGAAAAAAATCACACAAGTTTTGCTTTTTAAAGATAGTTTTTGATAAGTATGTTTTCCATATGAATTTCTCTTTGGAAGCCCTGCTAGAGATGAGGCTGCAGCTACACTGGTGTGAGTAGGCAGAGTTGTGGTTTTGGCTTCCCTGCGCTCCACGGCAGTCAGGCAGCTCTGGCACTGAAACTGCAATGAGCTGTAGGACCGAGCTGAGGGCTCTGACCTTGGAGCTGGACAAGGAGATGACACAGAGCTGTCTGAGCGGGCTCTTGCTCAAATGCAAGGTCAGGTGTGTTTGCATATGGATAACATAGACCCAAACAAAAAGGCAGAGAAGCTGCCACAAGCGTATGAGGGTTGTGAGATGTGTTAAAGGGGATGTCAGTAACTGTGTATAAAAACCTACTGACAATCAAATAAACATTTCTTTCCACAGGCAGTAAGAGTTCCCGTGATCTATTTCAAAGCATCTATTTTAGTAGTGAAGTTCAGTATTTTGGCAACACAAGCAAATTTACCACCTAATGTTGATCTGTTAGAAGGTTTGGAAAAATTTTAAAGAATAATTTTACTGTGTGTTTTGTAGTCATATCAGATGGTGATTAGATTTTGAAGATTAATCAGAGACAGTAGTAATGTTGTATTTTAAACAAGGCTGTAAAATTTTAGTACTCCCTGGTATGGCTTGAACATTTAGGGCCTAGAGGAAAAGGCTTTTAATTTTTTTGGTCAGAAGTAAAACACATCATTGGAGAAGATGAAGCTTGTGTCCTTGTGGTTGTTAAGTGGAATAATGACATTTATTTTATGATTTTGATGCAAATTTCCTGATTGATAAACTGACTAAAAAGGTGTTTTATGTAAACAGCTTTAGGTGAAGCTGTGGTATTGTTGGACTCTTTCCACACTATTTTGAAGTATAAAGAAAACCAAAAGTTGAGCACAAAAAGGAGCTAGGCATTTATGTTAGAACTCCATTTACCCCAGGAAGTGTTAGGAGAGTTAGAACCAGATATTTTCTTGCTTCTAGAAAAGATGAAGGGAAAGGGAAGAAAAAGCCTCATATGAACCTTATGTGAAGATTTATTATTATCAGCTAGGCTTACCTGAAATGAACTTTCCTGTTGTCCTGTCAAGCCCAAATTTGTCCCATGGCTGCCCTTTTCTAGCCTATTTATGCATGGTATTTTATATAAAACATGAAGTCCAATGCCCTTTACAGTCATAATAAAACTTTTGTAGAGGTGGAAAATAAAAGATACCACAACACCATGTCTCCAGCTTTGCAATGGATGTTGATGTGACAGTGCATATTCTAAAGTATTGTATTGAAATTCTGCAAACATCACAGTTTTTTGAAGGCTTTCTGTGAGGTAGCTTTGGCTTAAGATTAACCATTTTCATATAAAGATAGAAACTAAAGATAAACTGCTCTACCAAATTCTGTAAGAACATTAAATAGATAATTTGGGGCAGCCAGATGTCCTGTCGAAGCTCAGCCACTCCACAGACTAATTTGTATTTGCTTTGGAAGTTTCCAAATTTTATTCTAGAGTGCTGTGGATTCAAGTATGTTCTTCTTCTGAGAAAGCACTCATGAGAAATGAAGGTAGTTTAGCTATCTTATCTAATCATCAACTGATTTGGAGTATTTTTAACTTTTAAAAAGGATCTGATTAAGTACGATGGTGAGAAATACACAACATTCACCAAAACCCTTCCAAAATGGTTCAGCTTTCTGGAAAGGCAAGAAGAGGTCCCCTATGGTTCACCATAGTGGACACCATTTCTTTAGCGATGGACGATTTAGGGAAGAACTTATCACTCATACTGGTTCTGCTCGCAGCTGTTGATGACAGCTCACTCTGCTACTCTTTCGCCCTAGACAACAGCTGAGTCCAGGGAGACAGAGGTCTGGGGCTCTGGTTGGGTAGACACAATGCTGATAAACTGGGCAAAGACTAGTCCTGTTTCAAAGACCCTTTTCCACAGAGGTGAGAAACCACCTCCAGCTTCGTGAGGCCAATCTAGTTCCCCTCCATCCATGGTCTGGGCAAGCCCAATTTAGGGCCCCAGAAAGGGCTGTAATATAGACATTTTGACTTGATCTCTGTAGAAGTCTACCTCCCTCTGTTGGTTCTGGAAGGAGTTTCCTCTGAAGCCAACATCAACCTCAGAGAACACCCTTCTGCATATCCAGTCTGGTGGAGGAAACAGTCAGTTTGCAGAAAAGTAGGATATAAGAAGTGCTCCAGATGGAAGCTGTCATCCCATGCCCCTGGCATACCACAGTGTAGGAAACCCCCACAGCTTTCCACTCCTGTACGATGTAGTCATCATAGCACAGAAAAGCCTTTTTCTGTCTTGGAAAGGCAGGCAGTATGAAGCCCTTTCCATCTCAGGGAGTGTGACTACACAGGAGAAATGAGAACTGCCATACTGCAGCTTTCCAAGTGTTCAGCTCATCATAAATTTGAAGCAGAAGACTATGAGTTTGTGACTTGTTAATAAAAAAACTATTTTAAAAAGCTGCTCAATAACCTGAGATTTTTGTATTGGATTGTAAATCTTCCCACAGTCCAGGAGTAGGTGGGTTCCTGAAGTTTCTGGAAGTTGGGACATTCAGCATGGGATTCATGTTAATCAAATTTGGATGCCTGTGATGAAGATGGCTGCAAGTGAGCTACTCATCCAGACTCCTTTTATAGTCATTAAAACATGAATAAGTACTTCTAGGATGCAGTTCATCTAATCTTAGTGTAGATGTTCAATATAGGATACTCTAATAGTCCTCCAGAAGTGCCCAGTTCTCCCAAGGAAGTATAACATGAATTTAGATATCTAACTTCAAAGTCTGATATTAGGTAATATAATTTCCACTCAGAAGTTACCAGGTTGTCTTTTAACTTCAGCATACATTGCTATGGGAGATGGAGATACAGAATCACAGAATCGATTTGGTTAGAAGAGATCTCTGGGATCATCGAGTCCAACCTTTGCCCTAACACCACCATGTTGACTAGACCATGGCACTAAGTGCTACGTCCAGTCTTTCCTTGAACACCTCCAGGGATGGTGACTCCACCATTTCCCTGGGGAGCCTATTCCAATGCTTAATGACTCTAACAGTGAAGAAGTTCTTTCTAATGTCCAGCCTTCATTACCATATTTCTGCCACTTTGAAAGATGCTAAGCCTTGAATGGAGAAAATAGGAATGACTTATAGTGCAATCCCATCCAGAAAGACTTCACATTGCAGGGTGAAAAATAGATGAAGAATATTCCTGAAAGAGGGAAATATAATTAAAGTATCTGTTCAGTTGAAGAAAAAGTTGATGGTATGCCAAAGAATGAGTCAGTGGAGAAACAAAAATCAGTAGAGAAGGAACATTATCACTACTGAAATCTGTTCATTGAAAGTGGTGTTTGTATTCATGGACCACGTGACTCCGTGACAAAAGTCCTCTGGTTGTGCTGAGACCTGAAGCAGGTAAGTGACCAAGTGCATCACTTTGCACAGTCCCTGTATCCTAGTTTTCAGAGGAAAGCCCAGTGTGGTGGGCAGCTGCCCATCCTCCCTGCCTTGGCAGCATTTGAAGCTATATACTCAGCCGTGGATGCCTGGACTGGGCCACCTGGGCTTGAAGCAGGACCGTGTTACACTTGTAGAGTGGGAGACTTCACAAATATGTGCATTTGTAAAAGAAAGAGAGAAGAGCAACAGAATGATGCTGATATGAACATTATAGAGACACTCCCTTTTTAATTTGACACAGCTATCACAGGGGTATGGTGGCACCTGGAAGTCCTGCCAAGATCCCAACCCAGAACTCTACAGCAGACTGACCTGCTGCCTCAAGAACATTTTGGTCTGAACAGAAAAGCAGGCCGAGGGAAAGGAAGACGTATGCCCATTTAGCTGGTAGGGAACCGAGGCCAAGATAAATGAGAGAATGTCCCCAGAGCTTGGGGACCTGAATCACTGAGGGTTACTTCCACTCCCAGCAGCTTACAGGACTATTTCAGCTGATGTTTCTTTCTTTTACTCACAGGTCTGCATCAGGATCATAACTGATCTGAAAATTAGGCAAAACTGTACAAACTTTTATTTCCTATAATTTTATTTTTAATAAAAATAACATTTCTCATGCCTTATCCACTCAGCTTGTTCTGAGGTCTTATTCTGTTGTCACAACTGCACTCATGACATTTTTGCTAGTACTTGAACTAAGTTCCAGTGGTACTTTGACTGCATCGCAGACTACAGCTGTATGGAATGAACTTAATCAGATTAAATGAGCAAAGGAAGAATCTTTGGTGCCAGACCACCTCTCCTGAACTTTTGTGTATTTGTGCAGCTAATCTCTTCATTGGATTTTTATGAGGAATGTTTGCATATTTATCCAGCTTAATTGTTTTCTGCTATAGTCAGAGCTCCTGTTTTCTCTGTACATGTCTGGAGCTCTGTTGAACACTATATAAAGTTCTGTGCTTGGAAAACACGGAGGCAAACAAACCCTATGCAAAATAGCAACATACAGAACATATTGGGTGACAAACTGCGTTACGTTAGTACTCAGGTCATTACTATCTGACAAAACTGCTTCTGTGAATAGCTGCATTTTTCATTCTTCATTCATTGCCCAGGGAAAGAATGACTGAAAACCTTACTAGTGGGGCTGGATCCCCTCCAGCCAGCGGGGCCATTGTTTGCAAAACCTTACCAGGCACAGCGCAGGGTGGCGCTCAACAAAAGCAAGGCGCTTGGAGGATTTATGCAAGGACGTGGAATTTTCCACTGACCAAGACAGGTTTGCAATCCTACAGAGGCATACTTTGGTAGGGGACCGTAAAAATAACATTGTGATGGGTTGAGTAACATTCAACTAAAGGTTAATGTAATTACCAGGAAAAACCCTCTGCCAATTACAGACTGTCCTGTCTTTTAAAGCTGTTATAATCACATTGCTTTCAGAAATGCAACTGAAGCTCAGTTAATGTAGTCCGCTATTTGGGTGGATGTGACAACTTGAGTCAGCTCGAGTGCTCTCTACAAAGTAGGTAAACCAATGATTTTACTGCCTCAAAGGTGAGGGATGGGAGCCTGGCAGGGCCCAAGGTGCTTCTGTTACTGAAAAGAAGGGTTGAGAACAGGTCTAAAATGGAGAGAGCAAAGATTGCTGCATCCTCTGCTTCTGCTGGCTGGAGGTGGGGGTGGCCCACGGCATGGTGTCCCCAACCCCTGCCCATTGCCCCAGGGACCCCCGGCCCTCTCAGCTTTCCAGAGTTCGGGTTTAGGTAAAACAGGCAGTGGAAGCTGCCCCCAACAGCCTTCGATACCTGCCTATTTCGACTCTTTAGGTACTTACTAAACACAATAAAGGGCCCAGTTAATAAAAAAGTATTTATTCTGCACTGTAAGACCTAGTCTTGATGAATTAAGAAATACACAGGGTAAACCTAAAAAAATGCATCACAAGCAAATGCTGTGGCTTACTCTGAGCAGTTTTCTTGCAACCCAAAAACTTCAATACATCTAAAAAAAAAGTGCACGTTCAAAAACGTGTGTACATGTCTATTGCATTTCCCTTGATCCTCCAGATAAGAATAAAAAGAAAACAGAAATAAGCATTTCCAAGACTAATAATAACAATATCAACAACAATGATACAATATTTTATAATTTTGCTGTTATAAAGAGAGGCACAGGGCAGTTTCTCAATGCTGGGGCAGGACCCTCTTGTCCAAGGCACACAGGAAGCCTGCTCAAACCCCGTTCTGAAAAGCAGGTCTTGACTCCATCTGTGTTTGGTGACAGCTGAAATAATGGAAATCAGTCCCTAAAAACAGCACTGCACAAAAGTCGGGTCAGATGCTGAGACACGTGGGCGCTGAGGTTCCCGCAGGAGCTTGTAACTAAAATAAGAGTTGGGGATTAATTGCTGTGTCTGTGAAAGGTGTCGGGCAGAGAGCCCAAAGGGGATTTGTTCATAGCTACGGCCCTGAGAGAGCTCGGGGAGCGTTTGGGGCTGCTGGGCATGGAAAAAGCAGGTGGGGAGCTGTGACGAGAGGAGGGCTCTCCGGGTTTGGACCCTCTTTGGTGCACAGGAAAGCAAAGCTTCTCTGTCCGTACTTGGCAAATCCTCACTTGTGTCCAAGAAAATACCTGATTTCATCGTCATCTTCTCTTGATACAAACCAAATGCAAGGGACTAAATATGTACGAACAAGTCAAGTGACTTGCTTCTCTCCCAGGGTAAACTTCTATTTGGTCCTTGAGTCACTATGGGGTTGCGTTTTAGGTTGAGTGGGCACACTCTGTCTTCCCAATTTTCCATACATTTTAGTAGGGTTATGGAGCATTCTGCATTTCCAGTGCTTATTCTGTAACTTAGCGATTTTCTGAGCTGGAAACCCAACTGTTAGCAATTACACCCTTAGCTGCCTTCATTTTAGCAATGGGGAAAATGACTGGGAGCTCTCAGGAGACTTTTTGGTGCCTTTCCTCTCTCTTTAATGGACTTTTTCAGATTGCTCTGCCCCTGCAGACCTCTCCAGGAAAGCGGTCACAGCAGCAACACCTTTAACAGCAGCAACCTGTGAAACCAGTCCTGCTTGTCCCCATAGCTGCCCCTGCTCCCAAAGGCGAGTGGGGCAGCTGCCCCTCCGGCCCTGCCATGCCATGGTGCTGGCCAGAGGTATGCAGGAGTCATCTGCCTGGATTTATTGTAAAAAATGCAATTTAAATGACTCTCTAGCAGCTTTGATTACAAGTGGTCACTGGTGTATAGTGGAGAGGACATGAAACGTTCAATAATGGTTTTTCTTTTGCAGCTTCCTCACGGTTTCACTGCTCCTGGGGCTGTTAGACTTGAAATAAATGGTTGTGCATTCATAATGTCATCTAAAGGATGAACGTTCATTCTGATTGAGTGCTGTGCTGGCTTCTAGAAGATCTTTGTGCTTATATGAATGACGAGGCCCTTACAAAATCTATACACTGGGAAGATATATACGCTCCTCAAGTACTTCCACGGTCCTCAGTCCAGTGTTACAGCCCCTCTCTAAAGGCGTTGTGAGGGTCTTGCTCCGACTCCCGCCCCGATTTCCCGATGAAGGAGTGCGGCCCTGTCGGACAGTCCGCCCTGGTCAGCCCTGGCGAGGGACCTGAGGGTGCGCGGCTGTGGGCAACCGGGGCGGGCGGAAAGCCAAGGCCCTGTCAATATTCACCCTGGAAATCTTTTGAGATTCCAACAAGATCTGTATTGTCCAGCCTTAGAACATCACAAATTAATCTGAGACATGAAAGTTGAAGTATTCTTTCTTGTCTATCAGCATGCACCACATCAAGCCCCTGTTTATTTGCATACGGCGTTTTTTACAATAGGCCTAATCAGAGATTTCCGTGATAAGAGCGCTGATGTGTATCACACTGCTCGTTTGCCATCTAGTGGTTCACCAAAAAACTAATTTTACATCAATTCCATAATTTCCGTGGAAAGACGCCTCTGGAACACAAGCACAAGCTAATTTTTCTGCTAGTTGGTTTTAGTAATCTCTTAGCAGAAGACAGTCCTTTACTTTCTGCTCAATGGTCGTGAATTCCCAGGCTCTGTGCTTGGCTCCCCAGGAGCAGAGGCTGGCTCAGGGTGCGCACAACCTATGGACTCCACAGAACTCCTCTATGGATTCGGTTGCTGCTCACCACCTTAGGCCTTATTGCTTACAGTGTCGCCCTGGTCTTTTGTGAGGCTATGACGACAAAACTATCTATTTTTATTCAAGTATCAGAGGATCTCAAAAAGTGGAACCCTAACGGCACCTCCGAGGGCATTGCCTATGTGACAACGGGCCTTCAGTGAGCGGGCACGTCAAGGGAGGATCAACGAAACCTCCAGAGCTCCCGGCAGGTGTTTGTTCAGTCTGTTCCACAAAGCTTTCTGGTTCTCGTGATTTCACAGCCCTCCTTGGGCAGCACAGGGGGGCTGCCAGGGTGACGGCAGTCGCCCCGTAGTGCACTGATCCGTAGGCTGCTGGAGGCAAGGGGAAAACAGCACAGCCGGGGAGTGCTGCTGAGGGACTGCTCATCACCTCCCCACGGAGCTGCTGTGGGGCAGGAACCTCATCCCAGACAAGGGCTTCACACGTCAGCCTGAAGAAGGTTAAAATGTCCAGGGAGCAAGACGGAGTTGGGGCATAAAAAGTAGTTACAGGAGTTAGGAAAGTGGTGAAAAAGCATTTCAGGGCGTGGGTGATGCTTGTATATAGTGCCTAGGTTTTGTTTCACTCTAGCATAAGAGTACAGCTAAGGATATTTTTCCCTTCTGTCATAACTCCCATGCCCTTTATTCCTTTAAATACAGTAGGTACATAGGCTATTGCTACAGATAGTAACCACTTGGGTACTATTTACTGGTTGTTGGGAAGAGACAAACCACTGCTACATGGAGCCCAGAGCCCCAGCGCAGCCAGCCAGTTACTGTCTGGAGCCTTTGTCACCGGTTAATTTAAAGTCCCTGGAGTTTCAATAGCTGCACTGGCAGCATGCTCAGCCACACAGGCCACTGAGGACTTCAAGCAATTTTGATCAGCCAGTCATTTCTCATTTAAATAAAGAAGGAATAAATGACAAGAAAGAAGAAAAGAACTTTGCTTTGGGAAAACTTGTCTTTGAGAAAAATCTGAGATGTGAAACTCCACAGGGAAAGGAAAACTGGGGAAAAACATTTGTTTTATCTCTTTGTACCCAAAAGGACAAACAATCATTTCCATCGGCTGCAGAACTTAATTTTCTCACCCTGACTGCAACAGTGGCTGCAGCAGGAGGGTAAAAAGACTGCAGGGTAAAAAGCCAGGATAAGTGCACTGCACAAAATAGTATATAGGGTTAAAAAAAAAAAGGTTTCAACATAGGCATGATTTCTTCCTGGAAGGAATAGAAGGAATGTCGTTATGGATGGAAAATGAAGTCTTTTCTTCTGATGTAGCATCATCAGAAATCTCTTAATTTGCAAATGCCAGTGCTAATAAGAGAGTAAACTGTGACAAAATCTAAGGTGGATTTTTTCAGCAGGATCCTGACAAAGCACAGCCAGCAGAACTGGTGTCAGCAAGAAGTGGTAGCAATGCTGCTGTTGTATGTTGCAAAAATATCTCTTCCAACAAATGGGAATCAATATATTGGCCTCCTTATATAGTAAATACGTAGAAATGTATATGCAGTGGTATTTGAGAAAGCCATCAAGCTCTTTATTAAAATGAGAATGGGTCAACAGCATTTTCCTTTTTGTTTCCTTTGGAGAGGTGTGGGCTTGTATCGCTCAGCCTTGGAGCGGGGGTATGGTGATCTGTCCTTCCAGCTCTGCTCTGAACGCTCCGTTTGGCAAGGTATTTACCTGAGTTTGGACACAGCAGCGGAGAGAGTGATAAATCTGACCCAGTCCCACCCGATCAAACTCAGAAAATGTGTGAATAGTCCCTCTTTATGGGCTGACTTGACTCTGTTGTCTTGTTTTAATTTCAAGCCAGTGGGGAGGAATACTTAGAGATTTTCTTAGAAATTCGAAAAATCATGTTTAATTTTTACATTGCACTGTTAATAATGGCCTGCTTTACTGCTTGTAAAATGCTTCTGAGATTGCAACTCATAAGACACTCATAGGGGATGGAAACTGAAAGGTAACAAGTGAAAGTCTGGCCTTTGTAAATTTCATTTGAGTTGTAGTCCACCTGATAGAAAATAGTTGTATGGAAACTAGAGTAAAAAGGAAATATTTCCTTTGAGCCATATAATTTATTTTTGTACATTTTTAGATTATTGCTTAGGTTGAAGTTTATTAAATTTTAAAGATATTTCCAGTACATAACTAAGCTGACCTATCAATACTGGCACTTCTAAATCAGTCATACAGAAAAAGCTACCAATTAAGAATATTAATTATTTTCAAGGACACTTTTTTTAAAAAAAATAGTGCCAATAATGGTAACATATTAAATACCCAAGGCACATTGGTTTTAACTAAAAAAGATGTGTAAATCAGAAAGGGTTTTCAATGTTTAAGGTTTATGAGCTTTTATTTGGTATGTTGATTAGTTATTTTTAAGACGCTTCCTTTCCTATTGCTCCTTTGCATTGTGTTCCTCCATTTTGCCACTAGCATTCTTCATTTGCTTCTGAAAATTCTGCTCTGTTGCACAGTAATGGTTGGATCACATATATTTTACAGAGCGTCTGATTTATGACTGAACCCTGGATAACGAAGATGTCTCAGACAGCTGCCCCTGCCACTGAAACTGCAAAAGATGGAAGAACAAGACACTTTATACTTCCAAGGTATCTGCATTCAGTTCGGTGGACGCAAGCTTAGTGTTCCCAGAAGTTATTGCGATAACAACCATGGTTTGGTGAAGACAAAACAGCGAACCAGAACTGCTGTACCCCTTACCCGCAGGGACCAGGCTCACAACCACAGCTGGAGTCAGGGATCGCCGTGGTGGTACTAAATACCTAAATACTAATATTTACTATACTAAATACTAAATACTAATATGGGTGGTTTGGTAGCAGAGGGAACCTGCATGGGCTGGGCTGTCCTGTGTTACCCACGGGGAGAAAACAAAGCTCCCACTGACTACAACAGCGACCAAACCTACCGCCGTTTTCAGTTTATCAGGGTGCAGAGGAAAAACTTTAAATGGAGAATAAAGTAGAAAACTGCATACCCTTTGAAGTCTGTACGGTACAAAACTTAAAGACCGGAAATGTATTCAGTGTGAAGCTAGTGTATGCTAGCCAAAAGATTTTAAGAGAGAAGAATTTATCTCTATAATATAATTTAGTCATCATTAACTATCTTATCTCAGTTAAAAATGGCCAGGGAGCTGTCAAATTCAGTATGTCTATCCTGAATTATGTCTGTCATTGTCCTCTTACATTCCTTCTCATCTTGCAGCAGAAGAGCACAGGGCATCCGTTCGGGAGGATCTTTCTGAGCTGCTTGCATCACTCCGTGAGCTGACCGAATACAAGTCGCGTACTGTATGTTCTGACAAAGCACATCCCCTACCAACTGCTTAAGTTGTGACACCACGACTCTGTCTGGAATCACCACAAAAATATTGACTACATCTCCGCCTCTCTTACAGAGGGAGAAAAGCAGGAGGAGAGAAGGCAAAGAAGTCATATGGGCTCGTACGTCCTTGAGATGTGTCTTCTAACCTTGTAGTGGCTCAGAGCTAAGTACTGTTACTGGCAGGAGAAAAAAGATGGTCAGAGTCACCTGGCTGAAGGGGGAGATGGTGGAAGAAAACAGAAACTACGTTATTTCCCTTATTTGAGGGTAGCCTTGGAAATCCTCCACTAATTTTGTCAGACTTTCCCATTATATTCAGTTGCTTTAGGCAGTTTGGAAATCTGAGTTACTCTTCCCACAAAGACAGGTAGACAAGGAACTTGAGCTACTTATTCTCAATGCCTCCATGAGAAGACCCTTTACCCCTGAGTGACAAACACCAGAACTTGCCCACCTTAAATTGTTGGCCTTGGCTCAAAGAGGCTTTTACGTTGATTTAAGCCAAAACAAATCTGTGCTCTTCATTCTGCTATAGCTTGGTTTCTTTCAGAGCTCGTTATAAAATCTTTAGAGAGTTCAAATACTTCTGCAGCATTCTGCACTGAAGCTCAGTTGGAAATTGCAACTGCTGAGTCACAGAAATTAGAGGGAGCAGCAAGCTATTACATCGTTTGCTTCTTAGCCTCATGACAAATTAGTCCCAAGAGATGCTATTCTCACTTCTTCCAAGGAGGAATTATTTTATAATCAACAAAGAGTTCATTATCAGGAAGGTTTTCCTGACATTGGGCCAAATAATTATTTGTGATTTTTTTCCATCTTAATGTAATCATATCAGTCTGAGTGCCCTAAAATCACCCTGTAATGCTAATAGGAAAGCTCTGAGTCGGGGAACAGTGGTTTTGAAAGGAAAAAGTAGATTAGACTGTCTTATTAATTACCAGGAGTGAACTGGTGCTTAGGGTCCTTGTTTTGCCAAAGCTTAAGCACCTGTGAGAAAGCAACAGAGCTATTTATCTGGTTCAGCTACTTTTTTTTTTTTTTTTTTTAAACATATTGCCTCTGAAAGCATCTGATTACTGACACAAAAAATACTGCCTGCGTTGTTGTACTTACACTTTAATTTGGGAGTTGCACAGCTTAGTATTTTCCCAAAATATTAGTTGTAATACAGCATAGTCTCCATCTGTTCTGAAATAAGAAACACAGATTCTAATACGCTCCCATCTGTACCTATATTTTTAGTCTCACATTCAATTTTGTAATCTTTCTGCTCCAGTCTACATTCTTGGCACAAAACATAAAGCTTGTTGTTTGTTCAAAAATTTTAAATTATGCTTGTGTGTGCATGTCTCTGTATTTCGAGTTCTTTTCCTAACTCTGGGGAAACGATTTAAAATCCATGTGTCTGCAAGAAGACATTTATTTTTTCTCTTAAATCTTTAAAAGTTTCTATTCTTGAACTGTGAGTCATATAGTTCCTAGATAGCTATCAGGAAAACACCGTAAGATGGAGAAATGAGAGGAAGGAGAAACCTGAGGCAGGCAAGGCATGAACACCACCAGGCAGGGTGTATTGGTAAGTGCTTTTGAAACACAGTCGTTTCCCTTTGACATTACTGTGCTCGTGTCTGATTTATGAGGGTTTGGAGGACAAGCCTAAGTCTTAGAGTGATTGACAGATGGTGAAAAAGAGAAAAAAACATCCCAGGTGAGGCTCTTAGTTGTGGTTTTTTTGGAAGTGGTGCAGATTAAGGGAACAGTAAACCACATCAGCTAACTAGGCACAGAGTGAAAGAAAACAAATATTTTCACTGAGTAAGCAAAATGTGACCACAGGAGAAACCCAGCTGACATTCAGAGTTCCTAAGTGTTTGCATTGCCCCATGCTCATTTTGGTGAAACGACTTCTGCGCCGACAACCAGCACCTCTTTAAAAAACAGCGGGAAACAGATATTCCAACAACAGAGATATTAATGTAGCAGTGGAGAAGCCCAGGCCAGATTCCTGCTCCAGGATTGCTCTAAGGAAGCTGGAAGGTCCTGGTTCTCCATGTTCCGAACCCCCAACGTAATTCCAGTGCATCAGCCGTGTTGTATGTGTGCAAACGACTCTGTGCTGCCAGTGATACCGACCTGTTTCTCAGGGGATGTGACTGGGCTTCCCGATTCCTGCGGCACAGAAAGGAAACACGGATACGCGGACAAAGATGTGATGCAGAGGTCCCGAGTCGGGATGAGCAGGGGAGCGTAAGGCCTCCCGTGGAGCACAGCGATGTTCAGCTTTGCTGCAACTACTGCCTCTGTTCAGGGCGATGAACCCAAGGGCTGGGCTCTGAGGACCTGAGCGGTAGGACAGACTTTCAGCGCTCTGCAGAAGGTATTTTGGTGGTTTTGGGCAAGTCACTCAGTCTTTGTGCTTCAGGTTCCCATCTCCTTATTTCAGAGGGGTGACGTGAAGATAGACACACTCAGGGTTACCTTGCACTTGTGTCAAGACCTCAGTCCCTGATGGTGCAGGGGTCAGGGCTCCCTGTGAGAAGATCCCAGAGCAGGCACAATTCTGGCCCTGGTGCTGGCACCCGTCACCTTTCCTTTACAGGAAGGAGCATGACATGGGGTAATAAAGAAAAAACTTTCCCATTAAGGTAGCTGTTCTTTCCACACAAATTAGCAGTCGCTTTATGTCCTGAGACATGAGCCCTTCTCTCCTGTTAACAACCTTTCACAACTATCTTGGAAAATTCTCATTACCAGAACTGTTAGCTAATCCTTTCCCCGCTCCCCCACCCCGATCTGCTAAGGCAGCTACGGTCCTTTGACAAAGAATTCTAGCACTAAATAATGCATAAATAAATAAATAAAAATGTTTCTCTTTGTCCATTGTAAATTGTAGCATGCCATTGCAGTTCCCCAAGTCTGTCTATTATAAAGAAGAGCAAGCAGGAAAGTCTGGTTCACTTTTTGTCTGACTCTTGCTTATTTTTAACGCCTGTGTTAAATTCTTTCTGAAGAAACCTCTCACGGTTGCTTCATTTTAACCTCCTGCAGAAGTCTTTTTCATCTTTGATTCCTCTCATAGTCCCTTTCCACACTTCGTGTGCAATCAGTAACTTCTCACTGAGGTGAGGCTGACAGACGTTTGCCCAGGGTTGCAGACATGCTAGTCCAATCAATGCATAGTGGCACGTAAATATATTTTTGAGTTATTTTCCCTTAACGTTCTGGTGTTCCCATTGCAGCTGCACTTTGGGTTGAGGTTTGCAGCAGAGCGTTGCAGATGTGCTGAAGCTTGGAAACTAGCAGGAGACCATGTCTGAAGAAGCTGTGTAGTGAGCTTAGCAGAATACAAATGATTTTAGTTTAGAAACAAAGGAATCTTTAAAAACACCAGATCACTGACCAGATATGTTCTCTCTGACAATGGATATTGCTAGATATTTTGGACAAGGACTCTTGAAGAAGAGAAAAGAAACAGAAAGTTGAAGGGAGAATTTTCATTTACTTCAATGGACTCTGAACCAGAAATTCAAACACAGAGTGGACATTATTAAAAAATATACCAATTATCTAGTAATAATTTCTCCTACTTACTGAGTTTTCCCTTTACTTTGATTTAGGACTTGCACAGTTTTAGTTTTAAATGCCACAATCAGCTTTGAGATGTGCAAAATAAAACTGTAGCATTTGTAGGTCTCCAATTAGAATAATCACCGCAGCATCTTTTTGCGAAACTAAGGAAGCCAAGGTCTTAGGCAAAATATACAGAATAAGATTGTAAACAGATGTAGTCATTTTACTTGTAGCGTACTCTGGATGAAGTTCTCAAAGCACTGTGACAATAACAATACATTGCTACAGGTACTGACCAGGCAAGTTGTGATTTAACGGATGACTTCAAAGGAAAATGTCACAGGCAGGTTGAAATGTCAATTAGTGCAACATTTCCTAATATCCCACAGATTCATTTCTTTCCCTGTGAGTGTTAGAGAAATGAAAAATATTGCACATTTAATCCACTCTCCACTAATTTGATCCTTTTGGGCTCTTCATGGTACATTTTATTCCATCTTGGTAATTTAGAAACAATGTTCTACCAGAGTACAGGGGAAAATGGACTTACGGATGAACTGTTAATTCAGTCTGACAGCGTGTGGGAGGAAAAGTGCATTCAGTTTGCAGGCCAAATATAAGATATGTAAGCTTTCATCTTCTGCTTTGTTCAGGATTTGCTCAGGAGAGGAGTGGGAGGTGGAGAACAGCTGCCGCCATCGGTGCCGAAGGCATGGAGGAACTGCAGCCCTGAGACCTCCAGCCAATATTTCAGGCATTTTCAGTGGTCTGACCACTGCCCTTTTTTTCTCAACCGTGTCTCATACAAGAAAGGAGGCTGAGGGCACTCGGAGACTCCTTCCCTGAGTGCCCACAAGAGGTAGGCTGGGTCGGTTTAACTGCGGGCTGAGGTGATGCTCAAGAGAGGTTTGGGGATTGCTCCCTGTAATCTGTAATAGCACTGGGCCTGTCTGTACAGGGAATTATTCAGAAATAGCTACTGTGGTGATGCAAATTCACACTCAGCATAAATCTGCTCTAACTTTCAAGTCTGGACAAGCCCTTATGCTTTATTATCTATGTAAAAGTGATAATTGGTCTAAAATCAGCAGAGAGAAGTACAAAAAGAAAAAAGACAAAAAGGAAGCTAGGCTTTGAACAGGAGATACCTTTAAAGAAACAGTTGTTTTGTTTCATTGGGAGACCTGAGCTGCTGATTCACATTCTGGGTGTGAGGACCAGCATGATGCCCTGCTCGGCACAGGTAAGTGTTACCAGAGACAGTACTGCCATCCTGCCACAACGTTGACCTCCTCTCCACTACTTAACACAACAAAACACTGTGCTCATGCAGCTAGACTGCTTCCAGGGGCGAGGTTTCTCTACTTGACATGCTGTTGTGTTGTACAGACGTACTGTCTGCTGTCCTCTGCAGCTCGCTAAAGCCAGCATCCTCTCTGCAGCGTCGCCAAGTCACGAAATCAGGCTTTCACGAGCGAGGAGAGAGGGCACCAACTTTAAATGGGGTCATGTCTACCAAATTTTTGGGTCTCAAGAGTCTGTAATGATTACTGAACAGTCACAGCACTGGTCTGCTGAAGGTACTTTTGTGTTCCTACCTAACCCTTCTCCTTTGCAGTGACCACAACAGGGCTTTTGGAGACTCCTCGAGTACCTGGCCCTCAGGTCCTGGCACACTTGCTGGAAGCAGCCCATGTACAGCCCATAAACTACGCTGCAGCACAAACGTGACCTTTCTTTCATTCTCAACCTGTACGTGCTCTAAAATCTCTTCCAAAACTGGACAATAGTATAGCATGAAATTTTCCTTGATTAAAAAATGACCTGAGATTATCTGCAGTAGATGTTTATAAGTAAGGCAGCAGCAGTGAATTGCTCTGCTGCCAATTGTGATTTTATTGTGAGTCCTGCCTAGAAGCTGCTTTTCTCTGCGGCTCTAAGAGATCTGTGGAAATCTCCAATTCTACATAAAAATAGGTTTCTACCTGGGATCTAAAGAAAATTTTGTACAGAAAATGCTATACAGAAGGTTGAAGACCCAAAGTTGGGCAAAAAGAAACGTGTACTGCCTTTCCTACACAGTCAAGATTTTAACAAAGATCTTTTGATTATTGAGCAAAAGGCATTTACTCCACATTTCAAACATTCTGGGTTAGCAATACTGAAATTACCTCTATGGGAACTACTTCAGGCTCACTGAGTATTTTTAAGTCTTCTTCCTACTGTTTTACAGCAGGTTCAGGTCTTTAAAGAGATTTCAGAAATCTTTAATCCGGCTTCCAAAATTTGTGGATGAACAATCAGCTATCCAAATTTCTCGCAAAACAATGTGGCATTTTTAAGAGAAAACATTTGATCAGCCTCTTACTTTACTGCTGAATATGGTTTTGTGGTTCAACTGCAGGCATTTTTTTTGCAAAGCCCGAGGCAGCCCTCAGGCCATGTGACATTTGAGAGGACACGGTCCTGGCCTGCTGCAGCATCCCTCCAGCCCTGAGTGACAAAGAGTGCTGCTTTCCTGGCTGTAGCGCAGCCCTGCGGCTCCCTTCACATGCTGGGACATCTTCATGCATGACAATAAGAGGTTGAAAGCTCCCACTGACCTATTTCCCAGGCAATGGAGTTATAGAATAAGAAAGGATCTAGAAAAACTGTGCTCTAAATGAGTACCCTGCAAAAAAAGTCACTGCACTTAAGCAAAATAAGATCGAAGCCAATTTTGTTTCCCATCCTTGGTGCACAAGCGTTGACAGGTCGTACAATGTACAGACTTGTCATATGCGTGACAGCCTGGGAATGCCTTTCCCCTTGATGGGAGGAGTTCAGGGTTTATGTTGGGACCACAATTGGCCTTTGGCTCTAGAAAAATCATGGCAGTGTGCAATGTCCAGTTTAGTCCTACTTCACAGAAGAAAAGTTGAGTGAAAGACCAAAGTAGAGACCCAGGCTAATGAAGACTCTTGATTCCACTGGAAGTGGTGGAGGAACTCTGCTTATGCTTTGTGTTTTGGTTCAAAAGTGGTAGGAAATATTGCTGAGTTTTTGAAAGATTTAATTGTCATTCCTCTTCCATAATGTCCCCTCTCTCGAGCCACTAGAGGGCCCTGGAGTCCACCGTAACAGGTTGGCTTGGCAAGTTGGCATTTTTGAAAAGACTAAACAAAAATGAACGTGTTTTCCAGAATTCTTGCACTTTCTGGGCTTGCTGTTACCAATGGAATGCGCAGGGTGAACACAATCACAAGAAAATAAGGATGTGAGGAAGAAGATACCTTGAAGTGTAGCGTCACCAAGAGACTTCAACCCCACGGGAAAGAGCATGGCTTTCTGGAGCTCGGTGGGGGTGGTATCTCAGCAGCACCTGGATTTCACCCATGTCCTTTCTATTTTATGAGTCAGACATATATGTGACAGACTCTCTGTCCACGCGGAAGAGGTTTGTGGTTTGATACCACTCCCTATGAAGATGTTTGCCTTATGTTAAGCTTCACCTCAGGCCTTACCTCCATAGCTTGTCTTTTGGTTGTGGAGGAGTGAAGTAGCTCAGTTCCCCTTGCTGCTGAGTGTGAGGTATGGGCAGGGTCAATACTTTAAGAAACAAGAAAAGGCTCCTTTAGAGCAGTGTTTGTTTCTCCTTGAGAGTCGAATGTGGCGGGTGGGCAAACCGTTCTGCTCTGCATTTGTGGATGTGTCTGAGCAGAGAAGTTCTGTGCCTTCGGTCATCTTGCCATCCTTGTGCTTCATCTCCTTGCAGTCCAGAGTAACACCCAGACCTTTGAACATGTTCAGAAACATGTCAAGTTTAAAAATAACTCCAGAAATTTTTCCTTTTTGTTCCTCTCCCCATTTACTTTTCCCAACCCCTTTATTAAATAGGCCTGCCACCTCACGTGCCATAGTCTCAGTCTGAGATGTCTACATATAGGGTTGTAAAATGATGTTAAATTTTTTGGGACCCCTTTCAGGACTGAAACTGAAAGCTGGATCATATGAAGAGAGAGTATGTCATTGGGACCAACCGTCCACTCATTCCTGACCTGGAAGAGTCTGAAGTGTTGGGCACTGCAATACAAAAATGTCACTGTGAGTTTTATGGCTTTTGCTGAAACCTGTATCATTTGATGGATGATAGCTAGAGCAGCTGACTCCGCAATCCAAAGAGGGCAAAATGTGTTCCAATAATAAAATGCTAAAATTGCCAGAAACCTTCCTAAAATACTTCGCCTGTGACATATAAGGCAGCATTCTGCAGTGTAGCCCGGCTCTGCTGGCATTTGCTTGCCGTGACCTGTGTAATACCAGTGACCCTCTCATCCCAGAGCGAAGGGCAGCTGCTCAAGGTGACCTCTGCTCTCCCCTAAACACACTGCGCTTACACAGCCCCCTCTTTGGGAGGGCTCTCACTGGGTACCAACCAGCAATAGGCTGTGTGTTTTCCCTCAGGGTTAATTTTGCCTTTCCAGAAACAAATTACACATTTGCGTAAGAAATAATGTTTCAGACAAAGGTATGGCTGCCAGGCTAGTGATTGTGATTAGTGATAATGGATGAATGAATGCTAAAGAATGAACGTCCCCTCTCGTGCCTTTTAAGCAAATCTTGTCTTCATTAGCATCCAATGGATGGGATTAATCTCAGATAACTTTTTAGCATCTGACTTAGTCACCTGGACTCCTTCTATGGCAAGTAAAGGAAAAAAAGGTACTTCTAAGAAATTATTCACTTCATCTTAATGTAGGTGACTAAATACATTATGTAGCTCATATCTGACATATGAGACTTTCCTCTCCTTTAATTACAAAAGAAGTCTAGATGACTACATGGGTTGTGTATTATATATTGCCAGCTTTTGGCAAAATGAATCCCACCTGCCCTGTTGGTGTGGACATGCAAATCTCCTACTCGTTTGCGCTAATTTGCCAAGTGTGGTCTTGGTGCTGCGTACGTGGTAGCTGCAGCACTTGGGCGAGAAAAACATGGACAGCAGGCAACTGCCAATGCAAACGGGGGCTTGAGAGAAACTGCAGCTCCCAGGAATGACAGGGTAGAGCTCGGTTATTCCAAAGGAGTTCCCTTTCCCAGCTTGGGACTCTTGGAGATGCAGGAGCACACCACCCTTCTGCAGCTATGGGATCTCTGGAGGAACCGTGTGGGCAGGTATAGGCAAGCTGCTGCCTGAGGAAAGCCTGTCTAGAGGCCTTTGAGCCAAGGGTAACACAGTCCCGTGTCCTGAGCACCTTTGTGGATTGTCTCTTGGGGCCCTTCTCAACCCCCTCTGCCAGCATCCCTCCCCGAGCGGCGGGGGTGCTCTGCCTGGCTGCCTGAGCTGGGACACAGGGCACACAGCAGGAGAATGGAAGGATGGAGAAAGAGGGTACATCATTTAAAATTCACTATCCCTCTTCAGGGAGTAGCTTAGTCTACTGTCTGCTTTCTTGGTTAGTCCCCTACTGCAGATGTTTTATTTGTTTTATGGGTGAATGTTCTTTTCTCGAAATAATAAAGCTTTCCTGTTAAGGAGTGGTTTGAATTAGCAGTAATTCAGAACAACTTTTTTTTTTAAGTGCATAAATGGAATTATAAAATGCTCTATAGTATTTTAATTCCTTCTGGATTTCTTTCATAAGCATATTTTGGGTCTTGAGGGATGTTTATACCAAACATGTGGCTTAGTTCCAAGTACCTTTCTTCTTAAAACCCTTGTGTTTTGGGGCATAGCCAGATAGGATGACAGAATATCTATTATTTTTATAGCTCATATGTTGGGTTGACAGCATGAAAAATGTTTTATCCTTGCGAGAAAATTAAACATTCCTGTCTAATTTAAAAAAGCGACTGTCTAAAGGACTTGCTTGCTGTAAGCTTCTCTATGCTTTTGGGACCCTCTTCCTGTTCTTTAGGAACTGTTGTGTATTCTTCTGCAATCAGCTCTCATCATTTAGGAACTCATTTTGTCATTTCAATTGTAAGTGGTTTACAAACTCCTAAAATATCTCTGTGGACATCTAGTGCGTTAATGGGATGGGGAAGGGGAAGATCCTTTTGTGTGAGGTGTTATATACAATATGAAATATAAAATATCCCTGGGCAAGATGCTGCAGTTTAGTGACTGTACAGTTGATTCAATATTGGATGAGGAGCAAGGTTTTCTTTCAAGTAATGGGTGTCTGTTAATTTTTTTTTTTTTTAATAGTGCCCCTGGGAAGTTCAGAAAAAAACAGGAAAAAAAATATTGCATTCTCAGAAAAGGGAAAGCTTTCTGAAATAGTAATTAAGTTTATCTCACTCTCCTTCAGGCTAATGAATGATAACATATTCAGCTGGCGAAAGGTATCTTTAGAAACATGATATCATCACAGCTAAATCTTGTTGATTGATCCCGTGCAGTAAGCAGGACACTTGTGGCAGCCTCACACAAATTAGTCTCTCCTTGAACTTCAAATCCACTTCACATTTCTTTTGATTGTTTCTCTCCTTGCCACTGTCTGCAGCACTGGTGAGACATCCCTGGAGTGCTGGGTCCAGCGCTGGGCTCCCAAGTGCAAGAGAGACAGGGACAGACTAGAGACAAGCCCAGCAAGGAAGCATGAAGGGATGGGAGCATCTTACACAGGAGGAGAGTCTGAGAGGGCTGAGACTGTTCAGCCTAAAGATAAGATGGCTCCAGGGGGATCTTATCAGTGTGTATAAATATGTGATGGGTGAGAGTAAAGAAGAGGGAGCCAGACAAATCTCAGAGGTGCCCAGTGACAGGACCAGAGGCAATGGGCACAAACAGAAGCACAGGAGGTTCCCTCTCAACACAAGAAAACACCTTTGTACTGGGGGGTGGTTCGACTTTGGCACCGGCTGCCCAGAGAGGTTGTGGAGTCTCCATCCTTGGAGATATTCAAAAGCTGTTTGGATGTGGCCCTGGGCAGCCTGCTGTAGGTGGCTCTCCTTGGGCAGAGGGGTTGCACTAGACCATCTCGAGCCTCAGTTCTTCTGTGCTTCTGCCACTGCTTCTGCAATTCGACAAGAGCCAGGACAGGCTCTCGCTGAGCAGCCTTGGTGCTGCTGTAGTTTATGCACAGGCATGAGGTTTTGAAACAGGTTTTATGTGGAATTACAGACTGAGAAACAGATTTCTTCATTTCCACGGTTAAATAGAGCCAAAGACCAGAATGGAAAGAACAGACAGCCAGTCTGAACCCTTGCACATTAAAAGCCATAATGCCTAGTCCAAATGAAGTAATAGTAAAATAGGATCTTCAGAGGTTGTGTAGTCTGTCTCTCTGTCCCTAGGCAGAGTTAACTGTACCTAAATCGTTCCTGGCAACATTTCCAGTGATTAATGATCCTTACTATTAGAGAGAGTTTCTTGATAAGTGAAACTTCAGCAACACTTGGCCCTAGAATCCCATTAATGTGTCTCCTCTCCGCAGTGGTCACTGAGCAGAGTTTGTTCACTTTCCTTCTCAAGGGTCCCGCACACTTAGCAGCATTGCTGCCATTCCTGCCTCAGTCTTGCCTTCTCCAGGCTGAACAACCCCTCCAATTCCTTCAACCTCTACTCACTAAAGATGCAGAAAAAAACCACTGCGGACTTTGCCTGCAAAGAGTGCAACATGCCTGCAGGTCATCTGCCTAGTCTAAGCGCTACGGAACGAACTACCCAGCGCGCTCAGACGGACCCTTGAAACCAGCCCCTGGTGTTAAGCGTGGCACGTGCAAGTGAGCTGGCAAACCCCCTTAGAGGCTTTTGGAACATTATACCAAGACTAGAGGCATTGGTTAGGTCAAAATGTATGTACCCAAATGAAACCATTCCCCACAAGGGAAGATTGTTGGTGGGTGTCCAGTCCGTGGTGTCCCTGGGCTCCCCGCCTCGTCAGGTGGTACCCGAGCCTTGGGATGGTGATTCACTCCAGGTTCCCAACTGAGATGCTCTGACACCTTCCTGTGAGGAGGAGCCCGTCTCCCTCCCTCAGTTACACTGGGAGCACTGGGAGAGCTGCCTCCCGCTCCAGGCACTCAGCTGCGTTCCCAGAGCTTGGGGGAGATCTGCTCCCCGAGGGCAGCATCGGCCCCTGTGGCGTGGCTGAGATGCACTCGCCCAGAGGATGCGATGAGGTGAACCAAGGCTACGGAGCACTGTAAAGCCCCAAAGTCACCAAAGTCATGCTCTTCTCAGCCCCGACGGGAGAAGAAACTGCACTGGCCAAGCACTTGGGGCATTTTCTTTCCTACCTCAGAGCACCCCAGGTAAACTTTTGCCTCCAACCACCATCAGCTGCCTGAAGAAAGTAGGAGAAAGCAAATGGACAAATACAAGAAAAAAAAAGACAAGACAGCAAAGGAAAAATTATGTGAGGAGGTTCGCCCCCGTCCCATGCCCTTTCCTCCCAGCCTGGCCAGGCAGTAAAGGCCTTGAAAGATGAATTTTACTTCTGTAATTGTTCCAATACAAAGCGGAAGGAGTTATGGATGCACTAAATTCAACACAAGCAATTCCACTCTCCCCCAGGGACAATAATATTTACACACAGACAACTTAAAAAAATAAGAAGAGATAAATCTTATGTGCCGAGTTAATGAAATCTGTAGCTTCTGTAAAGATAATAGGGCTATAGACAATAAACCAAGAAAACTGGTAAGAATTTGCAATCACAAAAAAGTTGCTGCTATGGGGAGTAACAAGGAACGAGAGTCTGCTGTTATTAAAGTCTTAGCAAGGGTTTTTTTCTCAGTCGTTTCACTTTGAAAACACCTTGAGAAATAAGCTAAGGTATGTTCTGACATCAAAATTCTGCAAAATGAATAGAAATTCACAACATTTTTCAGTGTCACTGAATCTGTATTTTTATTCAGGTGATCTCATTGAATAAAAACAGACAAAAGAAGAATCAGACCCAAAGTACTGAAGTGGATAGAATAATTCAAACGCAAAGTGTAGTCTGTTAAAAGTAGAGCGCACATTTATACATTCAGAAATGTACCGATCCTTTCAATCTCTCTCACGTACTACAGAATTATGCATGATTTTATTCAAAATGCTGTGGTCTAATTCTTTTGTTAAACTCCATCGATTTTAATAGGATATTGCTGTTGTAATCAGGTGCAGAATTAGGAAAAAAAATGTTCTAATGTAGGCATTTGCTTTTACAGACCTCTTTCAGATGTCCTTGATTATGCTTTGCTGTGATCTTTGAAATCACCTTCCAAGCCTGCTTTGCGAAGCCTGCAGGGTTATTCCCAAGCTCCTTAGAAAATGCTGTTTCTGGGCATTTCTTGAAAGAGGCTCCTAGGGCAGTTTGCAAAGTTTGCATTTCTCAGGACAGCAAGCAGATAGGCTGCGCCTGCAGATGTTCGTGGGTGCAACGGCAGGGCAGGCGTGATGGCAGAAAGGCTAAGTTTTAAGTAGAACTTCTTCATGTCTGCTCTGACCCCTCGTTCTGAGACCTGACAATACAGATGCAAGATCACCTAGGAAAGCAGAAGACAAATAGACTTCATAGTCGAAGAGAGTGAAAATTATTTAAGAAAGGTAAAGGGTTTGAGCTCTATTTAAGATGTATGGGGCTTAAAGCTCTCTCTTGCAGCATGTCAATTGTAATACACTTATGACTTGAGAAAGAAAAAGCATAATATAATTTTTCAGTAGTTTGAAGAATGAGGCATTGGGGAAAAATGTTTCTCCTAGAACAGAAAAAATGAAAAAGCTTCTGTCACAGACCATGGGCTTTTCAAACCACAGTCACCTCACTTGTGGGAACTGATGATATCAGGGCTCTAGCATAAAAACATATTCGGGACTAGCATTAGCTTAACTTTGATTTCTTTTATCACTGTCTTACAAAAAACAGTGCTGGGTGAAGGTTAGAAAACAATTTTAATTAGTTTTTTCAATCAGGTTATTGAGGCCATGCTTTTTATTTGGCGTCCATATCTATTCTCTGCTTCTCTCAACAGCCAGGAGCTAAAACAGATCAGCAAAGAATAGGTCTGGAAAAATAAACGTTTGTATGGATAAGAATATTGAAATAGAGCTATAGGGCATGTTTTGAGTGAAAAATGTAGAAAAATAGCTTAGGAGAAAAGGTGAAACTAAAAAGATTCTGAGATATTTTCTGAGCTTTCTTTATTTTGCAGATTTGAAACAATAATCAAACCCATTTGTCACAATGGTTAATTTTAACATTTTTCAAAGTAAAATGCTTCACTTTCCAACCTGAAATGATTTTTCTCTCCTTTGATTTCATCGGAATGACTACATTGTTTTAAATGGACAGCACTGAGAGCAGGTTGATTTATGATGTTTCTGTAAAAAAGAAGATATCCTGTTCAGCTAGAAATAATTCAACCCCTTGCTTCTGCAACACTTTCAAAAGTTTCAGTTTTTAATCTGGCCAGAAAATACTGCATTTGGTAGTTGCTAATGAATTTAAAAAGTAAAATATGCTATTTTCTTAGCTGCTTATGTTAGGTGGTAGCATTTTGTGTCATCATGAAGAGTCAAGCAGGCTACGCTCGGACTAATAATTGGGAAGGGGAAAAGGCACAGAAAATTTCAGCATAAACCCTGCTAGTAATCCAGTGTGTGGCAGGAAAAACAGTTACACTGATTTTGGAGGCAACGTAAACAAAGGGAAAGTAGTAATGATTCAGCTGTAGCATAAGCAGTCCTGTCTGCTTTGAGGGAAAAAGAAGTTTTTACCGGTAGTTGCTAACTTTCCCTAACAACGTGGTTAGCAATTTTATCTTGACGTTTTGGCTTAATTTGATGTATTTGTTTCAGAAGTGGTAAAAAAAATAAAAAAAGAAAATCCCCTGAGATAAGGAAGTTATCACTGGGAGAGGAAGGACATCTTTTACAGCTTTTGCAGGATTTGCAACAGCACTGGGAGGGGAAAAAATACCCTAAAATTCTATGGACAAAATCCACAATTTTATGAAAACTCTTCCTTAAAGATATGTGTTTTTTTCCAACAGTTCTCCTCCATCTAGAGCATCATCCTGGTTTGGGGAATTGCACTAGTGCCTTTTGGTGCAGTGGGGACTTGCAGGCACTCCTGCCCTTTATCCAACTACAGAGTAGAAGCTCCACCAGAGGAGACCCTGTGTCAGTCCATGGTGGCACCAACCCTGCTCTGATCTTCCCCAAGTTGAGTCCCCAAGACAACTGGTAGCTGCAGGGCCTAGCACATGGTTTGTTGGTGACCTGGGGGTCTGTATTACCCAAATAGATTTTAACCAAAGAGTGATAGTAAGAATGTACGGTGCTTTGTGAGAAATGAGCAATTCTCTGTAATAATTTTTCTTTTTTTACAGTATGAGCCTTGTCTTTTTCATACACCTAATTGTCTGCCTTGCGTTCTCATTCCTTCATTGTTTTATCGTTATCATTGATTTTTTTATCACTGACATATGATCAAGCATACCACTTGTCACAAATTTCTGGTTCACCTCTTGACAATAAGCCCTCGTCTTGCCCCATCCTTTGCCATGGTGGGGAGGGCTCTGAAGCTCGAAGTGGGTTGTGATGTTCCAAGCCACAGCCTAGGGCTGACAGCATCCCTACGGGGTGCCACCTCTGCGGATGGCGCTGCACAGGTGTCAGACAGCAGTGGTGCAAGGAGGGTCCCTCTAAGCCTTCTCCTATTCTCACGAAAATATAGAGCAGTGGAGTAACTGGGATATTTTGGTGGAATTTCCCCCCAACAAAGCTAGGAGGGATGATGAAGAGGGAAACGAAGGAGCAGTACTCCTAGATCTCACGTGCTTTTCCTCTCCTCAGTGCTGGAAGCTGGCCTTGCAGGAAGAAAAGCTGCTCTAAGAGGTCTGGCATCAATATCCAGAAACTTGCTTGACAGATGCAATTAAAGCTGAAAATGAAGGTGGTAGATTCTGAAAAGAGTAGGACCGATCTCGTTTAAAGAAGAGATCTGACAAAGTTATGTAACGTGCGTTACAAGAATAGCACTCCTATTCAACTCTATAGTAGAAAAACAAGGCAACTTACTGTGAAATTGAAAAAAGGCCATTTTAAAACTGATAAAATGTGTTGTCACACAGTATGCTGTTAGCCTGGAACTCCTCACAATTCCTATCACAGGCAGCTTTTGGCTGGGCTGACCATGACTTGCTGGAATACTGAGACAGCTGATGGTAAAACACTGAAATAAAATCAGTACTTAAATGTGCATAGGCACACACACGAATATTAAATCATAGATACTTGTCTTTTACAATGCCCTTATTAACAAAGGTAAGTGGATTTTGCTGTCAATGAAATATAAAATAAATCAATAAACTATGCTGCCCTTCAATGGAGCTAGTCTTTGTTTGTGTGAGATGCTTGCAAAAATATTTATTTTTCCATTCTGTCTGAATTTCAGGCCTGTTGCTTAAAATATATGTGCAAACGATTGGATAACATGACTCAAAGCCACATCCCTATTGTTTTAGATGGCAATAATCAACTCTTACAATAACAATTTCTCTATTCTTTCCTTTTCTGTGCTGGAGGCATATTATATTATACTTCTATTGTATGTTTCTAGACTTCTATATTCAAAATTTTTTACTTTATTCAGGGTTTTTATTTTGTATGTAAAGGTTGTGTACATTTAAACAAAATTTTTAGAGTGGAGGAAGCAGAAATGGATAAATCTGCAGCTCCCTTGGCTTTTCTACAGTTAAAGGAGTCTGTAAGAGAGTGGCGGATCCACAACATTGTTCATTTCCATCAATTTTTGTTTTACACTTGTTGTGTCTCTCTGCCATTCCCTATGTTTATCTGAAGTGTCTGAAGAAGACACATTGGCAACCATCTGCCATCAAGTTTATTTTCATTGCACTGCACTAATAGCAAAGTTGTTTATCCTGAAGGGCCTCATTCAATAAAAAATTTGTCTAGCTCTGATTGCATGCGAGGTGGCTGTCTCTGCTCCTGAAAAGAGTCCGTAGAGATAGCTTGGGTTTCCGTCAAGTGTGATGAAATTAAAATCCACGTCCACCTGACTCATGAGCCATGTGTGGTAGCTGCCTGTTTGTTGGCTGAGTGTGGACCACAAGGACAAATGGCTTTTCTGCCATCGGTGGGCAATGGGGTGAAACCGCGGTGCAGAGCCATGGTTGAGGTCCACGCCTGGTGCTCAGCACCGCTCCTGTGCGTGCAGCTGAAGGGGCAGGGGCAGGAACAGCACGAGAGAGGCCCTGGGAGATGGCTGGGAGGGAAGGGCAAAGCATCACCTCCAGTTCAGCTGCCTTCTCCCCAACCTCCAGCCTTGGAGGAGGCTAGAAACGTTCCACCACATCCTCAGGGAAAAAAAACTGTTCCTTCCAATCTCTCAAACGCCCTGCCTTAGGGAATAGATCCACAGCTAGTTTGTTTGGATAATATTCTCTTTGGAAATATGCTAAATTTGTCTATTGTACACTGTTGCTTGTTGAGATTTAAAGAAATTTTATACAAATGGGGGTTTTTGCCTTCTTGGTTTATTGGTGATGTTTTTTAATTAACAGATTGGGGCTGATTTTTTGTCTGTTCCTATAACTTTCTGTGATTCAATGCAACCATTCTAGTTTATTTTATACATATTATTGTGCAATACATACCTAGATATCTAATTTAATTCTGTCTACCTTAAAAAGGAAGTCAGTTCACAATTCCTCATATAGAGCTTAATCTTCAAACAGGTGCACAAACAATTGGCACAGTAGAAAGGGAACTAACAGAGCACTGAGCAGGATTAAAGAGACCAGAAAGCATCAGCTGCTTTCAAAGGCATTTTCTCTCACCAAGGATTTCCAGTAAAACAAACACAAAAGATGCTTTGCAAAGAGTGCTGTAGACCTTCCTAGATGTTACACTTTTCCCGCTCTCGGCTTTTAACAGGCTCCCATCAGCCCATTTTGATGGGCTCTCCCATCTCCCATCAGAGCTGTTGTTTGGTGATTCAGATGCCCGACCTGCTCATTCCCACCAGCGATGCGGTTTGCATGGGTATTCCCTGCTCTGCTTTGCTGAGCTTCAAGATTTCTTAAAGGGTGGTTTGACTTGGCCTGACAGACCTCCCCTGGAGCAAAGAAATGGATTAAGAAATGCCTAGAATAAGAAGTGCTTCACACGAACTGCTCTGGCAGAGCTGGGGAGGTGGCAATCGCCAGGCAGGAGGGACAATAAATTTGGTGCAGTGAGTGGTCTTTTCACCAGGCAGAACAGGAGGCAGAAAGTGATGCCTGACTGCAGGGTTAGCATGGTTTTGCTGGGAAATGTCCCGGGGAGAGCAGCCTGAGCCATGGCTATGCTGAGATGGTGCCTCCAGCCATGCCCAGGGACCAGCTGGGGCTGCGGTGCGTGGTGCCTGGGCCCCCCGACCATGCAGACATCTAGGCTCAGA
>NW_009605431.1:17443-23794 GCF_000690535.1 Cariama cristata | reverse complement strand
TTCAGCAGGGGTTTACACCGTATAAACTGTTTGGCTTGATGGCCCCCAAATAATTTGTCATTAATTCCAGGCACTTTTGCTTAAAGAGAGTGAAAGGTCTGACTTCAGTAGCCTGTTGGCCAGGGAATCCTACAGCTCCCATCCTAAAGGACTCAGTTGTTAAAAATAACAAGCAGATGTAAAAGGCACTGTACTGAACTCTAATAGCAAAGTGAAATTTCCTGGAATTCAGCAATTGAAATAATACGTTGATTTTATCACTTTATTATTTATACACTGATGTGTGTGGGAATTCCTGCATGTTTGAAAAAATATGATCTATAGACAGCAATGAGCTGGGTCTCAATCCTGAAGTAGTTACCTATGTGTTTATTATTTCTACTCTCAAACCTGTCTGTTAGATTTTAGGGGGTTTAATCTGAGGCATGATTAACTGCAGAGGATGAGGTAAAGTACACTAAGTGTAAAACCCCGATCTTTCCATATTGATGGGTATGAATGTATTAATCTTTCAGAGCCTCAGGGAAGGTAGGTAGCATGCACATTTTGAATAAAAAAGTCTACAGAAGAAATATCAAAATAAAACCAGAAGAGGATTAAGGAAGATAGACTGGCTACTCCTATAATGTATTTGGGGGCCCATAGCGACCCAGCGTGCTGCACCACCCTCCTCGCAGCCCGTCCTGGCAGCAGACACCTCTTGGAGTGCGGCCCCATGGGCAGAGCCACCGGTGAAGGGCACTGACCTCTCGTCCTGCTCTCTCTGCGCTCAGCGATGAGGAGGAGGAAAGGTTTGCTCAGAGAGACTTAGTGCACATTTTCTGATGGAAGAAATGGTGCGGACCACGCTAAAGGTGAGTCCTGTTTGCATCTCTTGTGACTTTTCAGTAAGACCCACTGCACACATGGTTGACCTTTCCCTGGTCGAGCTGCTGCAGAGTTTGCAAAGAACAAGTTTAACTCCGCTATTTGCAACAGGAGTTGTGTATTTATAATGCAGGGTAAGGTCTCGCACAAAGACCAGAGGGCCTAGTCACCCCAAGTCTTCTAGACCCAGGAGAGCCTTAATCTCTTTTTACAGCTATCTCCCTTCAAGTAACACAATGATTATTTTTTTAAAATAATTGCGTTCATGCCCAGTTTGAGCCAAGCTAGTTGTAAAGTTGTCCTAGGTAGAAGTATCCAGGCACGAAAAAACTCAACTGAGTAACCTTTCCTGTACTATTTGCATTAAATAGGAATGCCAGTAAAGTTTAATTATTAATATAGTTGATTATTATAATGGAAATATCATGTTATACATATTACTAATTAATGCTTATTAATTACTTGGGGGAAGTATTTGTTGTGCATAACAATGATGATGGAGTATCTCAGGGGAGCCCTTCCCAGTAGGCTCTTTCCTTGCGTTATTGAGTGTATCTCCATCTCCATCCCCATCCCTGCTGCCCCCAACATGACCCAGACCCTCCTGACACAGAAGCCCTCTGGGCTGTTACAGGGAGCAGTGATGACCTCCATCTCTTGCTTTCTTCTTGCACCACGTTATTGTCGTGGCAACCTTTTTGTGAGATGTGCTGCATTCACAAGTTGCCTGTGTGTGTTACTTGATGAGTGTGTTACTCCCTATAGCTGTCTAGAGTGAAGATGGGGGCTGGAGAAGTGAACTGAGCTTTGGCCAGACACTGGTTTGGTGTAATCTTCGTCCCTTTTATGTTGTAAAGGTTAGTACAAGAGGGATCTGGCAGGAATCCCTGTTACCTGTGTAGCTACAAATATCCTGTGTCCTACTTGATGGTGAAACTGGAAGCGCTAGCCAAAAGAAGAGAAAATCTTGTAATAAAGGAACTCTGGAAACAAATATACTACGAAACCTTTTCTTACACAATCGTAGTCTGAATTTGTGTTAATGGTGAGAGGAGCGGAATGAAGAAGAATGTGGCTAATTAGGCTGATGATGGTCCCACCTTTTGGAGCCATTTTTCTGAACAGGTGTTTGCTCTGAAGTTTCATTTGGCCTTCCTATGAAAAGTTGGTTAATGCGTATTTTTGTTGTCTCTGTCTTGAATCACAGACTATGCCTCTGGACCTGACACATGATTCTTTGTTTGCATTGCTTCACTAAGGCAGCACAGCTCTGGAAGACCAATGCCGAGGTATGAATAAATACCTGAGCAACTCGTGGCTTAGAATAAATAGTTTTAGAAGAAAATTGGGAAGAACTTGTATTACAAATGCTAGTTATAACAGGTCACTGAATATAAGACTAAAAGGCAATTTAACATTTTAGTATGGAATCTGTCTTGCCTGAGTCTAGTGTCAAAGCCAAATTAGGAACACCTAGGGAAACTAGACTACCAAAGATACTCATTTAGCTTCTTTCGTATAAGGGGAGAGAAACAGACACCCGCACAGAGCAAGTTTTTCAAAGCTGCTTAGATAAGTATTTTAGATATAGCTCACTGGTTATGGAAAAGCCTACCTGAGTAGCTTAGATTGGATGATGAACATTTAAATTAGATGTGGCAAGTCTTTGTCTCAGTATTGTAGCAAAGCAGATCATGTGGAAAGAGAAAAGCAAGGTAGTAACAGCCATTGCTAGCAGTAATGACATTTGAATCATTGAGATAACAATGATATTAAATAATGAAGGAATCAACCTCGAGGAATCAGCACAAGTGTGTCATTAACTTACCTGTTTATGGTCTTTCATCCCACATCAGTATTTACAGTGGGATTCATGTTCACAAAACCCAAACGTCTCTTCTGTCCCTCTACACAGATGTTGTTCTTTGCCCTTCTTGTCTGGTCAGTAGGATACAGTAGATGCAGGGTTGAGATGCGTGGAAATTAGGTTATTTGAATCTGGCTGTGGAGTCTAAATTGACAGAATTATACCTGAAAAACATTTATAGTGAAAAGGGGAGATCAATGTAAGCGAAAAGACATGGGCTCTTCTTGAGAACTGAGGAATGGTCAATTAGCAGTGACTGGAGGAAACGTCAAAGTGCTGATGTGGAACCCAAGAAGACTTTCAAATATTTGCTGTTTTCCTGCTTTTTATTTCAATTCTGAATATTAGGTTGCTGCAAATGAGGCACGGTAGTCAAAGCGTATTACTGGCCATGACACAACAGCAGACATTTCTAGCTGCAGTGAAATTAGAAATGCCTATTTAAAAACCTTCTCTCAACATAAAATCTAGTACTACGTAGATAAAATGCTCATTTTCTGGCTTCAGAATCTAATAGCTTGATTGAGTGAGTATTTGTGATAAGAGTTATGCAAAAACTATTAAAAAATGACACTTAGAAAATTCTGGTGTAACAACAGGGTTGCTCAGCTCCTAGGAAACAACATTTCACCAGCACTAGATCAGCAATATGCTCTGTGCACCGAGAAGGGACATTGCTGGTTACTTTTCTTAGTGTCTATTTTTTCGGTTGAGGCTGGAAAGAGAATTAATGAGCCCACAGTATTCCTTCCTATCTTTGGAAGGAATGGACAAGCAGGAGGTGCTGAGACTATGAGAAAGGTGATGTTTTTATGACTTCAGTTCATGGCATGAGAAGGCTGAAAATCTTTGCTTTGAAAGTGGGGAGGCTGTTTAAAAGCGATTTAAAAGCATGGTCCACAATATAGCTGGAGTATTAAACAAATCTTGGAGATTACTGAGGTGTAAAGAGAGAAACAACAGGAAATTCTTGTGGCATGATTCTACCTTGCCTATGGGTCAGAGATGTCATTGCATTAGATGTGAATCATATGAACTCGGCACTGCACAGCACCGTGACTTTTAGCTTCTATCAAATTGCCGTGCATGCCTGTGCATTCAGTGGCTATATTTTCATGGTCCCTCTAATCAGTTCTTGTATGTCAGTCATTTTGTTATGCTATTAGAGGCTAAGCTTGAAGAGCAAGCCTTATGCAAATCCTGTGACATTGCTGACTTTCCACCCGTGCTAGAACTAACCGCTACAGCAAGTATAATGAGTGGGGTAACCCTGCCTACTGATGGCATTGCGTAGCCAGAAAACATTTCTATAGGGGCCATGAGAAGTGTGAGATGCAGAAACAACTAGAAAAGAAAATAATCGTGTCCCCAGAATAAACGTAGAGTAGAAGTCAGTGTGTCCTCCCAAGGGCTAACCCATGGCTATTTTTAAATCCAGATTTGTGGTCCATCTAGATGGCAACCCAGCCATCGGTAAGAGGGTCTCCTGGGGAGCAGGTGGGAGGCTGGTGGGCAGCTCAGCGTGCTGGGGGCTCCTCTGCCAGCCTCTGAGGGTGCCGGAGGCACAACTGCTGTTCCCTCCGGAGCTGTAGGTGAGGAAAGAAGGGCTGACTACTTCCCTCCAGCAATTAGGAGGGTTTCTTCTGAAGTTGGAGGGAGCTGCACTATCTCAGAAAGGAAGGTACGTGGGCTTTCTTCGGTGGGTGTGCTGGGCCCTCCACGCTCCTTTGCTATGGTTCCCCTGAGAGTGGTGGTCTTGCAGGTAACCAAGATACCTACTGTATTTCCCACCTCTCTACTCCCATCTATAGAAATTCCTGGTCAACTTTGTTAACTTTTCTGTTTTCAAGGAATTTTTTCTTTTTTAAATTAACGGAATACCCAGAAGCTGGATTCTAGGAACTATATGCTTCTAAAAATGCATTGCAGCCCCAGAGGGTCACCTATGCAAGTGAATGGGACTTGGGAATACCAACAGCGTGGCAGACTTCCAGTACCTGCCCACTTCATCCTTTGCCTATTCTGCTTCTCTGCCAAACCCACTGCTGGCAGGGAATGCACGTGTGACGTTTTACACAAAGGCTAGCCAGAGCTATAGCACATGTTATGCTAAAGTAGCCAATACCAGGAGTTTACAGTGGAAAACTGGTGAGTCGCTTATTATTTGAAGCTAGGATAAAGAATAGAAGTCAAATTAAAATCAAGATTGTTCGTCCACTAATCTGAAAAGAATTGTCTAACAGATGAATTTCACTTAAAAGCATGAAATAATTTTCTGGCTGTTAGTTTCCTTGAAAGACACTGCAAATTTTATAGTACTTGTTTAAGAGCAAGTTACATACTGCTCATGGAAATGGCTTCTTGCAGCAAAACCCCTTTATTCCTCCTCGTTTGACTTTCTTCTTCTGGAGGATTATGTATTTGTCTTGGAGATAACTGAAACTTGGGATTTCTTGTTCTTGGGAGGTTTGGTCCCTTCAGATCTTGCTCTTGATGGATATAGAATAAAACAGGTTTTCATCTTACTTTTTTTTTCACAAATTAAAAAAAGAGAAATTATAATTGTTATTGTTGTAATTTAGAGAGCAGTGAAGCATTTCCACACACCATGTATTTCCCCAGACTCTGGCAGCAACTGAAAGGAACTAACATTTTTGTCAGCTGCCTGCTTTGAGCAAAAAGAATGCAAAGAGAAGTAGCAGAAATGTCAAGTTTAGGCAACAACTGAGGCTTCCAGGGCTCTACAGTCTGGAATATCCTGCGCCATGGGAACTGCCCTTCGGCAGTTCTGACATACTGAGGCTTCTCTGCAATCTAAAGACTTTGCGTACTTCTGTAATATGTTGTGATTGGTGAAACCGTATTTTGTGATGAACATCTGTGGTTCTTAGTGTGAACACTTCCCTCTAGTATCACACATTTATGAGTCAATGCACTCCATAAAAGTTCAGTGCCAAAGTCTGATCCTGTGGACAAGCCTGAAATCAAGGAGTTATGTCTCTTGCAGCAGGATTAAACCTTCTCTTCCATCTGTGGAGAGGCTACACAGCCTGTTTTAACCACAATCCTGTACACAGAATAGAAGAGGGGGCTGATGCTACTCCCAAAGGTAGTTTTGTTCCCCGGTGTCTTTGCACCGTCAGACATTTTCTCTGGGATAGCTTTCACAGAAGGGTTGGTCTCTGCAGTGCAGTTGCCTACATCCGAGCTAGTCCCAGGGATGCACTTTGTAGTCAGCAGGGCCATGTCGGGCAGATGACAGATGACCAGTGTCAGACAAGTGCTTCTGTTCACCAGCTATAAAGGAAATCTAGGTAACCAGCTCAGCTGCAGACATCAGCCAAAGAGATGGCTATGGTTATCTGCTGAATCTCCCTTGGGTATGCATCTCTGTTGCTCGGCATCTGCATTTTGGAACCTGCCGCATGCCCCCAACAGGGACTGGGGCCAGCACTTTCCATGGCCTTGTTGCTGTCGGTTGCCCATAGAGCACAAGCGTCCCATGGCCCTGAAGATCTGGTGCCCTCAACTCTTGTGTTGATCTGCTCACAGCTGGACTTCTCTGATGGTTTGCTCAGGGTACATTCGACTATGTACTTGCAGCGAAAGTTTCTCCG
>NW_009605431.1:0-17412 GCF_000690535.1 Cariama cristata | reverse complement strand
AAGAGTGGTTTGTGTCAGCAGCACTTTGAGAGAGCTCAAAATGAGTGGCTCTTACACGATTCTCCCCATATTTAGGGTTTCTTGTCTCATGGTAGACAGATGTTATAATTTGTCACAAAAGTTTTTGTGAAGTGGGATTTTTTTAAGGTTTATGTCCAAGCCTAGTACAGATGGAAGTGTATCTGATCTGCTTGTCTGACTGATTTGCTGAAGCGTATTCCACCACTAATCTGGAAAGCTGAGGCTTTTCTTCTGAAAAATTGGCATGCAGAGGCAAATCTGGCCCCGGCACTGCAGATGCATAAAGCACTTTGGCAGGGGGATAAATGTGGTTTTGTTGTACAGACTGTGCTACTTCTCTCTGCAAAACACAAACCTTCTCTCTGAGGATCTCTGTAGGAAAGACTTTCCATGGCCTTTGGTGGAGGGGAATCTGCAGCTTTCCACATTCGCCTTTGGGACCGATTCATTGCACGAGCCCAAAGCCTGTGAGGAGGAGAACTCTGAAACCACTTTTGCATTTAATGAAGATGAAGGACTATTTGGAGACTTCAGAAAGAGTCCTGGTTTTATTAGCCAAGAGTTAGAAGAAATATCTGCTGTCAATGCCTTTTTTGTACAAGACAGCATTTTGAGGTTGCTTCATGCCTCTAAAAACATGTCTGCGAAACGCACCTTCAAATGTGCGGAGACTGGAGCAGGAAATTTTTTCTGAATGCATGAACATGAGATATAACTGAGCAACGGCACTTCAGATTCCCTCTGAACAAAGGGCTGAACAATAGAGGCCAATGCCTAGGATAGGGACAGAATTGTCTCTAAGTGTCTGTCTTCTGAAATTATTCAGGGTAGAAGTGAAGCAAATGCTTTTCTAATGGTGGGTTGGGAATACGTAACCATTATTTTGTCCTCCTGCTGTTACGACCTAGGTTTAATGATTCTTCAGATTAACTCCCTCAGCTGAGAATACATTAATAAAAATGTTCTGCTTCTCCTGCTTTGCTGGACTTTCTAAAGTAGAAACCTGGGAATAGCTTGGTTTTTCTGTTTTCCATAAAAATAAGTGGAAATAAGTTAATGTTGCTTAGAATGGGCATTGGAGTCAAATCAATTAATAAAACATTGCTGTTCCTACATGGCCATGTAACTGAACAGAATTGTATTTTAATAGTCAGCATATAAATATAAAAGCACCAGAAGACAGTGATATATTCAGGGAAAAGCAAGGGAATTATTTGGTGTTTTATGTCAGGATTTGCATTAGTGAGAAGAAATACGCACAAACTTTACTGGATGTGAAAGCACTGCCCATCACTTTGGTCAGAGCTCCGCGAGTGGTCAGGCCAGGAGAAAATATCTAGTGTGAGAGTCTTCTCACTTGGACACAAGTTACATGTCCTGTGTGATTATGAGTTGCCCAGTGCGCCCTTTAGAAACAATGGAAAGAAACGGGTGCCTCTGGTAAACAATTTCTCTGCCCTGTTTTGAGGATTAGATGTATCACTCTCTGGAGTTGCTTATTTTTTGTGAGTAAGGAAAGCACCTCAGCCTAAGGTACTAAGTTTAGTTCTAGATTACATATTTTTAGGTGCCTAACTTAGGACAGTTGAATCCCACTACTAAACTAATGCGAGATGTAGAACTGAAATGAATTTTTTGAGCTAAAGGATTTTATGGGAAAAAAGACCCCAAATCTTCATTTTAAAATGATCAGTCATGAAGGAGCTACTGCATTTCCTAATAAATCAATCCAACAGTTAGTTATGTTTATACTGTTTTTAAAGCTCTTTGCTTTATTTATAGACTGAATTAGTCTAGCTTCAACTTTTACCTGATACATCTCGTTAAACCCTGGCCTGCCCCAGTGAGCTATTGCATAGCTTTGTTCCCATGCAGTGCATGTAGGAATTTATCTCTTCTTAATTCACTTGCCTCAGAACCAGGTGCCAAGTCCGAATGAATCATTTCGTTTCCCCCAGTAGCCCATGGAGACAGATAATGATTTATCCAAGCTGTTTGGGACGTTTGTTTAATGTTGGAGGAACAGCATCCTGGGGTGATGATACCTTCTCTTTCCATCAGTTACTGAGGGGGCCTGGAAGAGGTGACTTACAGTAGATGCTGCTAGATCAGCTAATATCAGGTGGAATAAATTCTTCTCCAAGATGTGCTCATGACGTTCCTGACCTTTGCTTCATTAAATTAAACATACTAAGCTGCTGGAATCAGACCTTAAAGATTTTTTCCCCTTCCTTCCCCCTCTTCCCTACTCTTGTATGTTATTCTGCATTGAACTCCCCTGAGTTTCTTAGCACTCCTCTCAATGAGTGGACACCAGAAGTGTACACTTTTCCCTTAAATTAACCTACTCTCCTGCTCCTCCTTGGGATTCCCATTTGAAATTGTAAGAATCACATTAGCACATTGCTTTGGGACCTCAGTATGAGTAATTTTCTCCCATGACCCTCAAATTCTTTCCAAATAATTGCATCCCAGAGTGTGGTTCTCCATCCTGTGCACGTCATACATACTTTGAAAAGATAAATCTTTTGAGGGACTAAGCTAAGCTGATTTCTTTTTAAATTCCAGATCTCAAGACACATGAGGCAGACACTTTTCAGAAGGGTAATACTTCATCCATAAAGTTTGACCTTAGCTGAAATCACAGGGATGTGGCTCAGAGAGGAGACAGCATTTTGTAAACCACATAATCTCCTCTCATCTCTGATATGTGTTTTTTTCCCCTCCGGATTTGCAAAGAAAACAATTGATTTTTGCCTTAAGAGTCACAGTGCAGCCACAGGAAATGGTCATAAATTAACTGTTTGAATGCCCAACAATCCGTGCCGCAGAGGAATCCTGCAGAATTAGCCTCACATTCACGCATCCCTCAGCTGCGCAATGGCAGCTCTTTGGAAGGAGACCTACATTTTCTGTGCACATAGACATCGATTTGGTTGAAATCTGATCTCAGCTGAACCAGCCGGAATCTAAAGCAACATCACTGACTGTGCAGCTGTTACTCTAGGTTTACACACTTGTAACTCAGCCCATCCTGAAATCTCAATCAGTCTGCATCTTCATGAACTGAGTGTATTGTTTACTGGAATTTTGTCTGCAAGAGAGAAAATAATAAAAAGAGAACATGGAAAAGTTTCCCCATTTCAGGGATGGCCTCAGAATCTTAGAAAAATGTGAAGTGCTTTTAAAGAAAGGCTACAGAGACTGATTTGGCATGCTTTATCCCAGAATGTCTCACTAAAGGTGCATGGATATTGCTTGGGAATGCCTATGTACCTGGTGGGAGACAGATGCAACCTTACTCTTCTTCAGCTCCAGGCCAGAAGCCAACTGTCCATTACAGTTGCTTGTACTTGAAATACCAAGTCTTGCCAAGTATTTTTGTTATCTGGAATGGGGTATAAGAATAAGTAGTTTGTGGTGAGAGGACAAGATTTCAATGTTTTAAAAACATGGTTTTTTAAGGAGCACTCAAATATCAAATGTCACAGGTACAAGCACTGCTATGGAAATATATAGCTAACGTCAGTACTTAAAGCTAAACCGTGTCACACGGGAAACCGTGTACACAAATTGTGGGCACCTGCTCCTGTTTCACTTCCATTCTAGTGTTCCTGGAGATCTTTGCTTTTTATGTCCTGTTTCTATTGTATTCACTAAAGCTTTCTGCCTATGAACAAGAAAAATGTTCACGTAATTCAAATACCTGCTTTATACAAAAGAATGGTACTAAAATTTTTCTTTTGATTTATTTATCCACCTTTCCTCCTCTTCTTCCCATACATGGGTCTTTTCAGCTTTTCCTCTCATTGAGGAGATGGATCAGTTAGAGATCAAATCATTATTAAGCATTTTATTTCTAATTCATATCCCTCACAGCTTCCGACTGACTCCTTTAAGAATGTGTTTTATTTTAGCCATTAAGTTTTGACTGTAGTTACAGGAGGCTAACTTTAATAATGCTGGCTGAAGAATTTTCCAGACAATAATTTTCTTTTGGAAATGCTCCAAAGAACAGATCTTTACCAAGAATATATCAAAAGGTGCATAAATTGTAGTAGGAAAAAAAACAACAGTAAAATTTTCATGATAGTATCAAAATGTTTTCTGCCAGTTATATAGAAATACAGATTTTGGGGTTTATTTATTTTCATTTCAATTCGCTTTATGTGGTATGTAGAATGACATCTGCGTTTCATACTACGTAGTATTATATATTTTTGAAAATATTTTGAAATTATGAGAATAAAGTGATCTTAAATCAAAATAAATTATAATAACTACTTAAATTCAAGCAGAGTGCATGAGACAACACAAAACCAGCTTCTTACAGACACTGGCGTGATGAGCGAGCCAGCGCAACAGAACAACAGGTAAGCTGCAGCAAGCTTTCAGGCATCTCCAAGAGCTTCTCCGGAGTTTGCTGTGGCCCCAAGGCAGCTTAGTTCAGACCTGAGCAGTGCCCTCGCTGAGCACCTTTTCTGACCTCGCAGACTTGTGTTTATATATTTCCTCTCCTTGTTTCATGCAGCTTTGTTCTTGATTTCTTCCTTTTTTGCTCCCATTCCTTTTCCCATTCCGACCTCTTTCCCCCGCCCTGTTTCTCTCCCCTCCCTCCCAGTCCCGCCGTGTCTGCTCCGACAACTGTCGGGACAGTGATGTGCCGGCTCTCTTTCTGGGCACTGAAGAGCCGTGGCTGCCCTGTTTCCCCGGCAAGGAGCTGGCAACCCCATCTTCCAGCTCACCGCAAGGGCTCTGACCGTCACTTGGCAGAGCAGAGCATTGGGGCTGGCTCTGAAACACATTTTCTTATTATACAAGGATTTACGTTTGAGGAAATACAATGACAGCAGGCGGCTTTAATGAAAATTGTTTTGGCATGATATGACTCAAAAGACCTAGCTCTAGCCACCGTTTGCCCTTGGTTGTTAGCACACTACTACCTAAACCAGGCAAACCGGAGTCAGTCAGCAAGCCTAACTCACAACTGACTTGGGGAGGAACAGCTTATCCACTTACGAATCTTTGGATGTGTAACTAATAAGAAGTTGTCAGCTTACATTAATTTTTAACACGTCTTGGCTACATCAGAGCTGTAAAGGCAAAATCCAGTGTTCAGAAAGATGACATGGAGCAGAGAACTCTGCAGGGGACTTAATCAATACACACATCACATTGACTGCAAATAGTTTTTTTCATTGTGATGAGATTTTTCTTCTGGTGTAACTCTTTCAGAATAATGTGTAGGAGAAAAGATAATAGAATGAAGATTGCATCTGCAAACTATGAGAGGTAGTTATAATATTTCATGAAATGCTGCTCAGTGAACCAAAACGTCTCTCACAGGAGTGAGTTCTCTGCCTGAAAGATGCATCCAATGTGCAGGAACGTAGGTGACTTTCAGTCACAGGAACATGGATTACTCACGAAAGGCTGGAGTCTGATCTCGGTTACACCTGCGTGCCCTGAAATGAATTTATTTGACTTTAGTGATGCAAATGGGATCCGAGTCTGGCATCATATTTAACCTGAGGAAACTGTTGCCCTTTTCTGCAGCAGTGTCATATTCTCAACAGCAATTGGTAAAACTGAGTATTTTAAAAATAATTTTATTTTTTTACAAAATATACAGAATATCTACAAATTGTCTAGAGTAAAAGCTTCTAGCCATCTACCTGCCACCAGGAAGCAGCTCTTCTGGATCTCTGGTTTTGCACCCGCCTTAGGAGGACGTGCGGCAGTGGAAACACTGAGGTTGGGTCCCGCTTTGGCCCTGGATGAGTCACGATGGATCAAGCCGAGGACTCTGACAGTTCTGAGTAATTTGTTATACCCATAGTCCCACTGTGAATCAGCTCATTTACATTCTCCATGTTTTATCTGTGGGAAATCAAGGCACAGATGAACTCAGTAGCTTTGCCGGAAGACACACGGATAATCTCAAGATATGGGATAGTCTCAGGATAAAGGCTCACTCCTTGCTTAAAATACAGTTGCAATTCTAATATGGGACAAAAAAGAAGCCTAGACCAAAATAGAGGCCATTTAGTTGGCACCGTTTTGTGCTCTCTGGACTTGGCTTTATCATCTACGATTCTCCCATACAGCTTTCTGCAAAGGTATCTCAGAGTGTCACAAAGGCAAAGTGTCCGTAATCTAAAGGATGGAAAACATCGTGTTGCATAAAAAGACATTGTTCAGCTGAATGCTGATAACTCTGTGTCTTTTTATTCCATCAAGTACATAAAATAAATTATTTAGGAGACCAGTCCCATGCTTCTGATGACTGAATGTGTCCTGAATACTTCAGTATAATAGAATACAAATAAGGTGGGAAATCCAAAATTTCTCAGTCAGAGTTTGTAATTGGGGTAAAAATTTAGGAATATGTTACCAGGTTTGCAAAGCTCTGTCTCATTGTTGCTTTGCTGTCGGGATTTCAAAAGGTTACTGATTGCACTGCAGGCCCTAATTCTGCTGTCAATCTAGTTTATTGTCATTTTATTACGTTTAATGTTTTCTTCTGATGCAACCATCTGAAAGAGAACATTCAAGCCCTAAATCTGTACAAGGCTAATATATATCTTGTATTCTTTAAAGAGCACCCACTTTAAAATGAAATGTGGCAATTAGCTTTTAATAAGGTGTCATTATTTTAACAAAAAAACTACAGACAGATTGTGTTCTAAGATGTTTAACATCAGAAGCTTGTTCAGACTCTAATCCTATTTTTGTTAAGTGATCACCAGCAAAACATACTTTCAATAGGTCTGAGTGCTTATATGTGCCACTTTTAAAGGATATTTTAGTATTTTCCATTTTTCCTAAAGAAGTTGAATCCCAAAAAAAGGCCAGGCAGCATTAATGTTCCCTTTCAGTGGAGGTGTTACTGGAAATGCGAAAGGATTGCCTGCCATTTGGGGATGTAGTATTTTAGTGCCTGAAAAAAACACCTACTGTTTACGCCACTAAATAGCAGACAGTCAAGACAGATGTATTATAACCAGCGAAGGCAACCCTGCCTTTTGAAGGCAACGCTGTCTTTGAAAACTTGCTACAATCACATGAATTCAGGGGGAGTGCGGAGGAATACTTCAGTTCAGTTTGGGGCATTCGGCGGTGGCAGGCCCACATTTTGAGTGGGGAAATGGACCTCTCTCATTTTTGGAAGTCCATCCCAGACCGTACGATTTCCTCTTGCTGAGTGACAGTGAACCACGCCAGCAATCTCACTGACGGTGCCTCGCGCTCCGTCACGCTGGGCTGCGCTTACTGCAAAGCAAACTTCAGCCTTACTAGAAGTCCCAAGAGCGTTTGAGAAGTTTTCCCATCTCCGTACCCCAAGGCCAAGTTAAACCTGCCTGCACTGATAGAAGCTATGAAACAGAGGAAGATTCACCTCGAATGATCAGCATTCACACCTAAGGCAGTATCTTGGTCCACTGACTTGGAAATATTTGAAAAGTGAACCCAAATGACACTGTTTGTGGAGCTGCTTCACAAGTAGTGGCATGGCCCAAGATTTCCCCAACATGTTAGTGTTCAGTGTGAGATGGTTTCTGGACAAAATTACATTTACTTCTAGAACGGAACGACCACAGTTTGACCCACAACTAATTAATTTGTCATCCTGTGTCTGACATCTATTTCAGAAGTACCGTTGGGATAGGGCAGATTTCAGAAGTACCATTTACATGAACCTAAGGAGCAAAACTAAAACAAACTTCTGGGGAAAAAGACTGCTTGCTTTCTGCTAAAATTTCCGAAGGAAAATGAAGCACACATGAATCATTTCAATTTCAGGTTAATGCGAATAAACGAGTTTGCATGTAATCCCAGACAATCTTCAGTAACCGCATCCAGGGTGGAAAACACGCAACACAAGTCATGGGGCAAGGGGGACTGAAACAAACATTGCCTACATAATACTATAGGGCTGGAAAAGATCTTGCAACTCCTCTAGTCCAACACCCCACACTGAAGAAAGATCAAAGATGCCTACACCATTCCCAGAAGGTGCGTTCTTAACTAGTTTTTTAAAAATCCTCTAGCAAAAATAAAATTTGCAACAGCACCAGGCAATAGCCTCTCCCATTGTTTCACTGTCCAGGTGGCCAAAAAGGTGTTCCTAATATCCAGCCAAGGTCAGTTAAGTTGTCAGCAGTGGACAGGGTCAATACAGTTTGTTCTTGTCAAATTTGGTAGCTGTTTTTCTGTCTTAGTATGCTCCAGGCACTTATAAATTTGTTACCCAACCGCTTGTTCCAGAATCATTCCAGGAGTTGGTGTTGCACTGAATAACCTAGAGTTCCCTGTTTGTTTTTTAAAAGCCAGGTATTACATTTGGTTTTCTTGCATTATCTGGGACCTGCCCATGTTCTGTGAGTTTTCAAAGACAGCAGTGAATATTTCAGAGGTTTCTTCCTATTCCTTTAAACAAATGAAGCTGAATGCCATCAGGCCCTGATGGCTTCAATTACAGTTAGCTTATCCAGACATGTTTTAACTTAATTTCTGTCTATTCTGGCTATGCTCCTATCCTCACATGAAATTTATTGTTGTTAAGTATCTGATCAGAAATTAATGTTTTTGTGTGAAGACAGTGAACACTTCAGCACTCTGTACATTGCCTATTAAGCTATGAACCTTTCCTTTGCCCTTCTTTTGCTTCTCATACACTTATTGTACCTTGCATCTTTTTGCTGCCTTTATGTTCCAAAATACTGTTAACACCTTAACCATCTCAACTTTCTCAATTCTTTTTAAATTTATATCTAATTATGTTCCTTATTTCCAGTTTTTGTATGACTTCTTTTGATTTTAGGTTCTTAGGAAGGTCTTGGTACAGTTGTAATGCACTTTGCTCCCAATTTTTTAAGTTATCTCCTGTAAGTTTATCATTGTGCATTTGATGTAGCTCCTGTCACTAACTCCTATCTTTCCTGATATGCTCTATCCCTTAGATTATCTACTTCAGAGACTCAAGTCACTCTCCTTTTTACTGATCTCTAGGCTTCTCTCGTTGTTGCTTCTTCTAAAATTTAGCTCAATTCTCTTCCAGCTTTAACAGCCTCACTGATGTTGTGATTGCTGGTTTGTGGGTGACTAAATTGGAGGGTTTTGTTACTGATGTTCTTAAATTGGAAACAATGATAGAAAACTGCAGTGGCTTTGTGCTTCAGCTGCCAAAATTAGAATTGCTCACAGACACAGTATATTTATATATATTGTTCATGTAAAGATTACTGGCAGTCTCAGAGGATTTCTGAAACATTCAAGAAACCCTGCTTTGAATATCAAAAGACAATTTTAGACTTTGGTATAGATTGAGAGTGATGTGTCTTATGTTGTCAGACCTTACCTGAAAATTTGAAAACTATTCACATTTGCAGGGACACTTCAGGGATAAAAAGGCCTCCTTGGACCTCTTGGATCCTCCTTGGACCTTTTGGATCCTCCTTGGACCTCTTGGACCCTCCTTGGACTGCTTGCTGGGTGCACATCACAACCTCAGCCTGGCCATGAGCAACGCCCATGAGATACAGAGAAGAGGAGATAAAGGAAAAAAAAGGTTGCACAGGGGCAGTGCAGTTAAGTCTGGCCTATGTCTATGAATTCATGTAGAAATTGAATAAAAATAAGATGCCGCCCCCCCCCCAAAAAAAAAAAAAAAAAAAAACCCAAACCAACCACAAAACCTTCCAGATTCTGCTATTATTCGCAGAAGAAGTAGGGTTGGCAGAAAGCAAAGCCTGACCTTGAGTTGTGTCAGCAGATGAATGTCAGTAGTATGCCAGTGCTACTCCATGGAGCAGTCAGTGATGACAACTCTCTCTCAGCAACCAGAGGCTTTGAATCCTTACAGCCCAAATCAGCATCTCTGGCAGCCTGGAAAGGTCAGCTGGCATCAAACCCTCACTGATCAGCGAGGCTCCTTTCTGGCTACTACAGCACGCAGCTCGACTTCAAGGATTGGCTTTGTACGTGAGTTTTTGGAGAGTCTTTCAGCGTGGATGTTACAGTAACAGTGCGCTTGCCACTGCCGAGAGCGTGGCCTTTTGAAAGGATTCGGAGAGTTAGACTCAAATGGTCCATTATGGCAGCATTCCCACAGGCTAATGTACCTTCAATGACATTAGTCTCCCTAGTTCTCCTGTGTGGTCAGTGCAGACAGAAAAGCTTTCTGAAGCTCTAAACCATCCTCTGGAGGAAAATATTTCTCTTCACTGTAAGCAGATGGCAGCAGCCTACAGTATGGGAGTACTTGTGTGAAAACATTATGGTCATAGCAAGAAATGTCATCGTATATTTGAAAACATAGACATTGTAAATTGATAAGTACCTACTTGTGAAAGTATTTTCTCCTTGAAGTGCAATGCACACTTACTGTGCTGCAGAAAGACATTCAAAAATTGTCCATGGTGTGGAAAGATCCTCATATAATGTGGGCTACTATAGTGCGTCCTGTCCCAAGGAACCAAAACATTTTGCAGCTGTTGATGAATCAAGCTCTGCAAAGATGCTCAGAGGAGTCAGATTTTAGAGCAGGCATTAATTACCAAAATACCCTTGCACAGTATTTCCACAGTGGTTATCAATAGTCATAAATTGTAGCTCACAGCTCTACACATACATGAAGCTCCTTTTTCAAGTCTTATAAGTCTGGTCAAAATCCTCGCACGAGCTTTGGGAAAGAGAAACATTCCTTATTGGAAAGATAAGGCTAATCCTATTTTGCTTTATATCCGTGTATTGGAATACCTGAAATCCGTGGCACCCGTCCATTCTGGCGAGGGCGGCAGTCCGGCTCCTTGGGAGCGGTTGGCAGCCAGAAGAGCTGTGTTTGTTCTGGCCTCCATGGGAAGGCGAGTTCCCACACCGGCTGCTTAGGGAACCGTATCGAGCAATCCTCACCTGTTATATTTACTCTCCAGAGATGCACACGCATTTCCCTCTGTTACTGAGTCAGTTCTCCTCCCGCTACAAAGGTGCAATATTAATTGGCAAAGCTGACCGCGGCACACATGCCCTGTTGCAATGTCACAGCCTTCAGTGAATACAACGCTAAGGAAGAAAATGTTACGTTCTGTCTTTAGGGCACAATTAAGTTAGTTACTTGATTTCTATAGAGGAAACATAAAAATCCTAAACACTCCCACTTCAATGACAAGATTTCAGTGTCTCTCCTGGAAGTTATTTATTTTTGCACGTGATGGCTTGGAGATGGTAAGAGATCTACTCAAAAACACAAAAACTTGGGGAAATGCCCGGGTCACCAGTCCTGTGCCACCCTGACAAATCAGTCCAATTATCCTCTGCCTCTTAGGGAGATCTCGGATTAGTATTACCATCATTTACCTATTGTGAGCAAAGTGGCCTGAACTCTTGACATGATGACAATTAAAGGTAACGAGAAAGTACTGCTTTTCTGTCAGTGGCAAAGTCTTCTCACTTCTGGGATGAACGGTCTGCACCTGCATTATCGAGACGACAGTTCTCTACACAGGAGGAAATCATTAAGACAGTATGAAGATTTAATATATTTTCAAAAGCCTGAGCCCCTACCAAGGTTCAGGTACTGGTTTTGTTCCTCAGTTTTGACATTTGACTCCTGTATGTTATTTTCTCACCTTTAACTCAAAGGGTAGTATCTTTCTCCCGGGAAAAGCTTCCCTCTGCAACGTTTCTATTTTTAACAAATTGCAGGCTGTGCTCACCGCAGGAGAAGCTCATCGCTTCGGGGCGGGAGGAAAACAGCATCGCCGCTGAGCCCCAGAGCTCGCTCTGCCTTTGGCTCACCGGTTTGATAAGAAAAAGGGTCCCCCTCCCGGGGCGGGGAAATGCATGGCTGGGAAATGCACCCTGCGTGGTACAGCAGGGGACATCCCCGCACCGGCGATGGAAACCACCGCAGGCCAGGATTCTTTGTAGTAGGTGAACATAAATTTTGCAAGTTACGCCTTACCGAGCAAGACTTGTAGGAGAGCTACTGGAAACATGCCCTTAACTCTGAGGTATTCCCAGAGAGCGTGGTATTTTCCATAGGCCTAATTTGATATTATTGTGTATACCAGATAGGGAGAGATTTACTTACACTTTTGAAGAATATGAAAATTGCACAGTAATGACAGGGTAGCTTTATAACCCTTTAATGCATCGTGATGATGAGAATTTTAAAACTTCCTTCTATTGCGTTTCTTTATTACAAATCAATTATAAATCACCACGAATGTGCCAAGTACAGAGCACGTTGATTCTTCTGGCGTGCTTTCCAGCAACTTCTCCCCGCTGAGTATAAAAGGAGCGGGGTCTGGCCGTGCTGGAGAGCTGGCCGTGTGCGCTCTTATCACTCTCAGGCACTTACAGGAGACGACAGGCACATCGCTGACTTGGGGACTCATCACAAGCAGTCTGAGTACAGCAAACAGCACTTTGCAATGGCAATTCTGCAGATGGAGCACCAACGAGAACTCATTTTCTTTAATACAAAATGACAATGCCAGCAGCCACATTGCTAACCTTATAATAAAATTCTTGGGGAATAAATGACGAGAACGTACCTCCTACACACCTGTAACATTTCTTAAACCAGACACAGATTCCACCTAGGATCAAATTTTATGGTGACTTTGTGGATGTGAGGGAAAGTATTGGTATCCATAAAAAAAGTGATTTCCTTGCTAGGTGAAGGGAAGAAGCCTGTTTTCACAACTGAGATGAAGCAGGTGCTGTTGAAAGCCAGACTGACTCTGCATTAGGTGCGATTTAATAGGTGGGACTGCTAAAAGCCAAAAACACTACAGTGTTAAAGGACAAAAATGGCTGGTTTTAGTAAATGCAGTGATTTCTGACATTTTACTGCATTTTTTTTTGCTGTAACGGGAGGGGAACTTTAAGAAAATTATACCACAAATGTAGCAACAATAATAGCAGTATGTCTAAATATATTTCTAAAATGTGAAGTGATATACAGGACAGCGTACTCGACAAATCAGCTTATCTCTACAGAACGTATGGATCGTAGAGCCCATTCACTGCAACACGATCGTTTTGCTTCAATTGTATGCAGTGATTATCTGTGCTTGAAAATAAACAGGGGAGGGGAGACACGTGTTGAAAAATAGATCAACGATCTTTTTAGTATATGGACAGAAAAGGAAGGAGAGGAGATAAAATCAAGGGAAAGTTCTCTCATCCCAGATTACAAAATTACTGATTGGACTGCAATTACAAATGTACTTCACTTGCCCTCATGAATGTTAGTTTAAAAAATAGGGTTTGAAATTATTTCAGGCAATGGCGCAGGTATATTAATTTCTGGTTCAAAAAACAAGGTCAGAGAAGCAAGCATACCCTCTGCTCTTTTGCAAGACATCTCCTTCAGCTGGATCCAGCCTTGACCGAGATACCCGAGTGTGTTCGTAGCAGTAGTAACACCATACCAACACTGTTCCCTCCATGGCTTAAATCAGAAAGAATCCTGGTTCTGGTGCTAAAACCATGGAGAAAAGCTTTGTTTCCCTTCCACCAGTGTTTAGGCAACAGTGGACTGCCTGGGGAAAGGCTCAAGATTTTGTTTGTTTAAAAAACTCAGGTAAAAAAAATATAACAAACCCAGCGGTTTGCAGTGATTCTGGTGCCAGGTAAAAAGAGCAAAGAGGACAAAAGTCAGATGTAGCCTGGGCTGAGGCTCTATCTAGTGCTACAAACCACTCTGCTCCAAGTGCAAAAGGCTAATTGAGCTGCTCCAGGCAACAGCAGCGCTTATCAGAGCTAATTTATTTTATGGTACGTTATTGCCGACAGCACCTCAGCTACCGGGGAAAGTGCTAGAAATCCTTCTCTTTCTGTGAAAGGACATTTTGTCCTACGCAAAGGGCAGCATTTGCACTGGCTGAGGCTCCGTGCTCTGTGGAAGGAGCAGATATCAGAGCCTCCACCCACTCTGGAGTGGGTGTCTAAGGTTTCTTTGGTCCTCCTGAGCATCTCGGTTTAGGGCCATTAACCCTTGAAGGGAGAAACTGGCAGTGTTCCCTATTAGGCAAACATGTTCACTCCCTCCCCACCACTCTTCCTCTCTCCTGACATCCCTATCAGGGAAATACACATATATATGTATATGCTGTAGCAGCCTATGATGCTCCATGCATAGTCCAAAAGTGCAAATAAAGGCACTGAATTCACAAGGTAATCTGTGGTATGGCCTAAATGAGGATTTCAATTGAGTTTGTTGATTGAGCTAATGCGATTGAAGAAAACATCTTCCTGCTTGTCTAGGAAAGGTCTGCGTGATGCAGTCTGGCTGTAGCTAGCCAAGGAAATACGTACAGTTGATCCTGGACTGTCAGCAGAAATATCGATGTAGACTGGACAGCCTCTCTGTATACCAGAGTTGCCTTATGCTAACGGAGTTTTTTCACATTAGTGATGTTTTTTAAATCAATTTGCTTCAGTTGATGCAAGAAGTTGCACAAATAGTCTTTCTCCTTTAAAAAAATAAAAAGCTCAAAATATGTCATCTTGAATTGTTCAAACGAGAGAGAAAATTTCAGTTAAATTAAAACAACCTACAGGTCCATGCCTGGATAATCTCATATTTGATCAAAGAAAACACTTGAATCCACAACTAACTTTTCCTGATACCTAGGTGACATCAAACTGATTGTATCATTCTCGACCCTCCTCTCCTCCCCTACCAAATCTAGACTTCATTAGGAGAAATAAATGAGGAGATACTATTCCAGTTAGTTAAGTTATTCTGTAAAGGAAAGGAAAACAGATTTATATAAGGAAAAATATCCACCTTACATAATCAGAGCACAAACCAGTAATTCAAAAGAAAATTATTTTCTCCACTGCATCTGTTCAGTTCTTTAATGTTAAAATTAGAGCTTTCTATTAAGTAAGGAAGAGAGGTATGGTCCTTTTACCTACGACGTGACCTCTTCAGCAAATTTGGGATATCTCTTCTTCAAAACCAAATATTAATACTCTTACACTTTGAAGATGTATGGATCACTTTCATACCTGTATTACTGTCAGCACTCTATTAACACGCAGACCCTCCAAAATACTCATGAAATCTATATTTAGGTAATAAGTGTTTAAGTTTTTTATTTTTGTCATGTACCCACTGAAGGCAAGAGCACAGATATTAGCCTTCTTTTAAAATATCAAGTGAACTATGGCCAAAATTATTTCTTGCCTTTACCCCCCCCAACCTCAAATTTCTACTCTTATCCACATCTGAGCCCTACTGGAAAAATGAAAAGACATAAAAAGACACTGGAAAAAATCCTTAAACATGCATTCTTCTTCTCTATACGGATAATTATTTGAGTATTTTTTACCGGAAAGAACAAAAAGAAAGTCAGTAAAATGTAAATTGCTCAATCTGTAAATGAAACTTGTATCCTGTCTTCTCAACAGCTACTACTTACCAATGCCCGTTCTCACCATTTAGAAGTCATTTGGAAGCCGTTGTTTTAATTAATCAATTAAAATGATCCCTTCCAGCAACTTCGCTGTAGATCCAGAAACCGTCTTCAGGAAGCCAGTCTTGACTCAGAGAAGTACGAAGGAAGAGGCTGGAGACAGTGCCTGTGCCTGCCATGGCCAAACGGTGACGACTTGGCCTCGATGTAGAGAGCAGAAGCGTGTGGTGGGTGGGATGGCCACCGGCCGCAGTCCATAGGGGACTGTCACCTCTGCTTTACTTTAGAGGTGACTGCAGTTAGCATGCTTTGGCCCCAAAAGGCTGGTTTATTCTCACCCACTTCAGAGACACGAGAGGTTATTAGGAATATGCTGCAGTCAAGGTGTAAAAGCACTCTGAAGGAGGTTGATTTACTCTAGTAGGAAGAAATGAGCTCTCTTAAATGAAGCTTATGGTTTAACCACAACTTGACCCTCGGGGTTTGCTTGTTCAGAAGAATGAGCTATATAATCCGTTAGTCCTTTGACACTGTCATCAGCAGTCCTCAGAAATCTGACTTTTCAAAGAAGCAATGCTAAGGAGATAGACACATCACTAACCCCGACATCTGCGACCGTGATCCTTATTTGTCAGACAGCTGGAACTGATGCAATATGCTCTTGAGAAAGAGAAAAGCTGCTCACCACCATTAAAGTGGTGGAGGACCTAGGTTCAGAGGAGCCCCACAAGATGACACAGTATCCAGCCATAGCTTAGAGCCCTGCCTATAACCTTGCGTGGCATGGTCTCAGGCACTGGAAAGAAGGTAAGGGAGAGCGAAGCTCCCCCAGGGTTATCTGAGCTGCATGGGGAATATCTCATTCCAGGCACCTTGCAGAGGCAGTGAGTGACCCCATGCTCAACCAGAGACTTCTTGCCAGTGGGTTGGTACCTCTGCCTTACTGCAAACCCATTTTAAGAGTGTGGATGGACTGGTGCCAGAGCACTCAACACCTTGCAGAAGTGAGCTCGCTCTGTATTAAAAATATCATTTAGCTCTTTGGTAGTTGCTGGAAACAGCAATGGGAAATCCAGGACATAGGCTAGTGGGGACGACATGGGGATGGGACAGGCCTGCTGATGAAGACTGGCTAGGAGGGGGGACCACACTGGACGTACTGGTGTGGCACCGCGGTGGGATGGGACCAACAGCTGAGCTGCGTTGGCTCTCCACAGCCTTCTGAGGAGAGGACTGGGATTGTAGATTTATGGTGTTGGTGCTATATGATAAATATTCAGTAAAGAGGCTCACGAGGCTATGATAACGTAAAGAAGCAGCAAGCAAGCCAAGGGCTCTTTCAAAAGCTTTGGTTTTACCACCTTGTTCGTAATCAGAGTTACAACTGTAAGCACTTTGAAACAGTCAGTAAAATACAGCCAGTTAATAGTCACAGTAAATATCTGCTGTTCAGACCAACACTCAGCTTCTCCAGCCATCTGGCAGGATTACTCTGATCCCACAAATCCCCACTCTCTTGCTGCAGGACAGCCGAAGCCCCACGGAAGGAAGGCTGCAGGGTCTCTACCTTTTTTATTTAGACCACCACGCAGATTGAAAATGCCCAGTGAGTGGGGTACGCGGTGTCACTGCCCGGCACTGCAAACGGCAGCGGGTGCACCCGGCTCAGCCGGAGCTGCTAAGGAGATGTGTACATCTGCATCCCAGCCCCACTGGTAACAGCCCGGGGTCTTTTCCAGCCCAATTTGGAACTGACTGTCAGCACTCTTGTGTAAACACTGAAATCCGGGTCAATTAACCTCATGTATGACAACAGAGCATAATATCTGCCTGGAGCTGTAACGGATCTGTACAACTTTCCATGGGAGTATTTGCCTTCTCCCTTTCCCACTCTGCCTCACCCCCGTTTCAGCCCTTTGGCCCTGGGTCACTGATCGTCTCCTTGCACAACACAGAG
>NW_009605430.1:184459-229228 GCF_000690535.1 Cariama cristata | reverse complement strand
TTTCATTCATGAAGGATGAGGCTGCACCGCCCACTCAGGAGCGATGCTGTCATCATGCGCTGCTGCAAGCATCAAAGCCCAAATCCCTGCATGGAGGTGCCCACTCGCTGCAGGGAGCTGGTCAAGCTGATAAGGCTTTCTGCTGGGTATGGACAAAATCCCACCGCCCCACATCGTCTAAGTGCCTCTTGGGACTGTGGTTCTCATACAGGCTGAGCGCGGAGCTGCTCTTGGCTTTGTTAGATGGACTCAACTGCCCTCTCCTCTGTGCTTGACGCTCGCCTCTCTCTCCCTCTGAAGCTCTCCTTCTTCCCTGGTGTCGTCAGATGAATCTGGCCTGGGCAGGCTAGGATTTCTGTGCCCCAAGTTGATTCTCCAAAGGCATTTAACCCCCTTCTCCTTCTGAAAATCACAGCTGCTTTACCAAGTCCTGAGTTGGACACCCAGAATCTCTTCTTGCTTAAATTTTTTTTATGTTACTCCACCTCTTCAGCAGTTTCGCCAGTATCTCCACCACCCACCCCTGCTCACCGCGGTCTCCCTCGCTGACGTGTCCATCGGCCCCTTCTCCTTGATAGCTTCTCTCCGGTTCCTGACAGACCTCGATGCCTTCCTTAGTGCTTCAGGCCTACGCCACCTTCTTGCTTTCTCTTCTATGCTATGGTCTTCCTGGGGAAAAAACCTTCCCTTTGCTTCAGAAAAACAGCCATGTAAGCCCCAGCTGCCTGCTTTGCTTGAGAGCTCTCCACCACCTTCCTGAACCAGCAGCCTGGGTGTCTGATGGGCCTGCAGAGCATGGAAAAGGGATGCAAGGGAGAAACTGCATCACCCAAAGAGGATGCAAAGCCATGGCTTTCTCAGTGCAAAGTGCCAGACTTGGAGCACAGAGTTTGACAGTGGGGTAGGTGCTGGTGCGGTCCCCCAGCAGCAGACCTCAGAGGACCCCATTCTGCTCGTGCCTGGCATCTACCCAGGCTTCTTATCGCAGGTAGTGAGTCTGAGACACGTGGATACCTGCCCACCAGGACCTGGACCAAACCCACTTGCTTCATGTAAGCCCCCAACCAACCGTCAGATGGTGACTCTGCATCCCTGCTGCTCTGGGCTGGACTCAGACCAGCAGCTTGTGGGCTGGGCAAATGCCTCCCAGGCTGTTGGTAGCCCCTGAGCTACCAGGGACGTGCAGGTAGATGCATGCTGGATGGCTGCATGTGGACCTGCACAGCACGAAGGCATCAAGGTAATATTTTTGGCCTTACCCTTCCATAGGGATAGGGAATGTCAATACAATAAAAGTCAAACAAATGCCTCATGTGAGACTAAACATGCTTGGAGGAACAGAGTTATCTTGTAGGCTTTTTAGACAGCTGCTGAGTACACTGGGGGTATCCAAGTGCAGTTGGGAGGAATAGATGATTTTTGCTGGAAGAATGACCCCAAAGAACTGACTACTTTGAAGGAGTAAACTTTCAGACACGTATACCAATGAACCCTCTAAATAAGCAAGCCCAGGGATCAGTCTCTTTACTTTTTCTTGTGTGACTGCATGTTTGGATTGTGTGTGTGTTGTGGTTTTTTTTTTTTTTCCCCCTGGAATCTAATAAAAGAAAACATTATGAAGAAATTAAGTCAGTGTAAACAGTGAGTTGGAGAGGGAGCTCTTCCTACAGCTCCCCAATCCATCTCTGCCAAGGGAAAGCTGAATGAAAATTATAGTGAGAGGAAGTGAGAACAAGGCTGGTGTCCTGCTCAGGGTGGCCTCGGGGGCTGCTCCCCAAGTCGAGATGCAGGTGGTACCTGGTTTTGAACACTGTCATGCACTGTGATATGGATGGGGATTGCTCAGACCTGGTGACAAGTCTGAGCTGCCCTCCTTCTGGGGACCCTCGTGGTCCTGCTTCGTTTCAGGAGGAGCACTTTCTCTTGTGAAGATGAATTTCTCTACTTGCAGCCTCTGAGCCCAAGGAATAACAGTGGGAAATGGATGCAAGGGACGGAGGTAGAGCTGCAGCAGGAGAGTTGAAAGGAAACTGGGACTGAGCAATTACAAAGCTAAGGCCCTGCTGGAAAAGGTTTGGTTTTGAGCAAAGGATTTCAGGAATTGAGGACAAATTCTCCCAAACACTAAGGAGAACTTGAGCCATAGCAAGTGGTTTTACACGGACTCATGGCACTTACCAGGTCAAGACAGCTGCTTTCAACCTCTCTTAGTTCCTGGCTCACCAGACAGGAGATGCAGGCTTCAGAATTTCCAATATAATAAACTTTTTTTTACATCTCTTGTAGCCCCCTTGAGAAATAAACCAGAGACCTTCCTGGGAGGTCTATGGCAGGTGAGAGGAACAGCGTGTGGGAAGGGTGGGACACGGCTGGCAGGGCTGCGTTGTGCTGGAAACACAAAGACTTTCAGACTTCAGTGATGTTCCCAATGTCCCTGTCTCTGGGACATCTGGAGAGAAAGGTCCGTGTGTCACGAAAGAAGATTGAGCAAGATTTGGCTGCTCCAGCGCTTTGCTGAGGCAGGTGAATGCATCTGGTGATATATAGACAACGTGGCTTTTTCTTTCTTTGTCCACATGTTTCTGCATCTCATCAACCAAACTGGAAGTGCGGCCAGCAGCTTTCCACCAGAGAACATGACTTTTCTGCCTGATTAGTGGCATCTTTCTGGGTCCCACTGACTGCAACCAAAGAGGATTTGTGCTCTTAAAATATTTTCAGGTTATGTCCAGCAGCCTAAGCTTATAGTTTGTGTCTGTTCCTGTGACTTGAAGAGTCATTTACTGTAGTTCAAAGGAAAGGAAAATGTTACAGCATCAGATGGGTCATGCTTTGCACCAGGGCAGTGATGAATTGAGCTAGCCATGGGTTGTGTTTGATCTGGCACTCGCCGCTACGTGATCCTGGCTGGTTTTCAGCCTTGTACGTATTTGGTTTGCCATAGTGTGCTGCAGTAAGTGACAGCTTGGAGTGAGATGTGGACTGGTTCCCAGCCCTGACCCTGTCTGAACAGGAGGCTGCAATGTTCAGCTTGCCAGGTGCTGTAACTCAGTCTGGTTACAAGGGGAAGGTAGGGATGTAAAAAAGAATCTGTGCATGTCCCATTCCCCTCCTCCAGAGCTCAAAATGGGTAATCACCATTATGGGTCACTCCCATGACACTGCTGGGAGCATTAGTGGTTTTTTCCTGGTCCAGAGGTTTGGAGGAGGAGGGAGAAGATGGGGCAGGGTTAGGAAAGGTCCCGAGAAAGGAGAGCCCTGAGCTGGCACAGCGGGCAGGGAGGTGAAGCTGCTGTGAGCTGTGCTTGGAGGTCTGAGTGCTTCTGGGTATATGATGACCACAAATCTCTTCAGTGTGGGCATTGGTACTCGGCTTCTCTCTGCTCACCGATTGCAGCATTTCCAGCTCTTATAACTGTGACTGCTCAAACTTTCTGTAGTCTTCCCCTCCAATTGTTTTGTTTGGACTTGCATGGCTGCCCACGAATTGTTTGTTTGGTTTTCTTTTCTTTTTAAATAGATGTCTCTTTTCTCTTAGTGCTCTTGGCTGCAGAGTAGAGTTTCAAAGCAGGACTGTACTGGCTCAAAATCTAGAGAAGAATCCTTTTTGGACAACTCTCTGCCTTCCTCAGCCTGTCTCCAGTCTTGTGAGTGGGGCTGAGCGTGGAGATGCGAGCACATGGCAATGTCAGCGGGGTTACGGGCACAGACCTCGGCCGCTGAATTTCGCTTCTAGTTTGATGTCTTAAATGTAAGCTGTGAATTTCTGCCTGGAAGTGGCAGGCTGTCCTCCTGTATCGATATCATTCTGATCTGGTACTGCAAATCGCATGCTATAAAAACATGATTAGGAGAGAGACAATAAACAGAGCAGCTATCACTGATGCCATATAACGCATTGTGTCCTTACAATATAAATTTTTCCATTTCCTTTTCTAATTTCTAGTAATTGAGCTCAATGAGCCTGCTTGGAGCTGATTTCTCGATACAGTTTTCTTTATATCTATTTCTGATTTCTGGCCTCACTCCAGCTGCTTGCTTGATGGTGCATTTTATTTTAGCTTCTTAATTTGCTGTTAAGAGTTGTCAACACCATGGGGCCCCCTTTCTGCTTTACTTAAGTAGAGTGGATATATTTCTCAGATTAGTTAACCACTTGGTTGCTGCTAATATAATAAACCTTGCAGGTATTATTAGAAGACAACTACCGTGTTGGTGGCAGGTGAGATTAAACAGGCAAAGTGGGTCTGCCAGGTACGCTCAGGTAGGGAGCAAGCCATGAACATGGAAATGAATTTTACTGGACTTATCCTCACATGCCTTCGATTCTAGTGACGTGTTTGTACAACTCGCAGCTGCCCAGCAACAGTCTCAAAGGACCAGATGCGGATGCGGCCGTTGTCTCTTTCCCCATTGATATACAGGTAATTGCATTTGAAAGGAATATTACGGGGTTGCAAGCAAACTGTTTTAAGTACTGATCACTCTGATCACAGATTTGAGGAGGTCAAAATCTCATTCTTTGCAAGTCCGTGCAGTTTTGTTGAGTGCTGCAGAACAACACTGACCTACAGCTACCTCGGAGCTGGCTCGCTGCCTTTGCAGTTATCTTTCATGCTGTTTTCTGTTGATGCAACAGAAAGCATTTCCATCTTCTCTTTATCCAAGTAACAGACATGATCAAATCAGGGTTGTGATGAGGCAAAATGAAAATATGAGGCATAAAACAGAAGCACAAATGCTTTCCTTTGTCATTTCCTTCTTCCCCTCGGTGGCTCAGGGTTTTATGGCTTTATAGGAGATCTTTCCTCAGCATGTTTTTCTTGCGTTACCCATTTACATTTTGCAGAGCTTGGTTATGCAGGCAAAAAGTAGCTGTTTTGCAGGTGTCCTGATACATTTTCACTTTTCCAGAAGATCTCTTTGACACTTGTTCTCCTAGGCACTGCCATACTATTCCTAGTTGAAATGTCCCAGCTGGTCTGTGTTTACGGATGCCTGGATGTAAAAAATTGGTCCTAGAATGTGTGATCCCCTATGGGGCTGATTTTTTTTTTTTTTTTAAACTTTCACATTAGTCCTTTGGGTTGATGGTCATATGATTAGCTCTCGACACTGAGACCATGCTGTTGCCTGGTGGCCGTATAAGATGTCTTGTTCCATTGCTCACTGGAGAATCATCATTGAGAAAATAAAGCACATGTTTGTAGCCTGTTACTCAAATGCTGATCTGCTACTTTGGCTGAATCATCAACCCTATGCACATAATCACTGTCTATTGTTTACCTTGCTTCCGAATTAATCAGCGACTTGCTTTATAAAGAAGAAAGGAAGAAGCAGTTGTTTAAACCTGCTTATGGACAAATCTCTTTGGATTTCTTATTTACCGCAGAATCGCTTCTGCATCTTGGGCAAAATAACTTCCCTTACGTTTCATACATGGGGCTCGTAGTCTAGCACACAGTTGTGACTATTGCTGCACTGGAGAATGTCCAATTATGCTTATTTTTTGTTACGTAGTGAGTAGGAATTTGAAAAAAGAAGCTTGAACTCATTGTGTTGTGTGACTTAGTAAGGAATGGGAAAGAATAACAATCTCTGCCATCGCTGTCTAGGTGTCGAGTGGACAAAACAGATATCAGAGGGAGATGTGGTTATGGTGTGGGCAGGGTTTAGCAGGAGAATGTAAAGCTAATGATACAAGTTGCTGATACAAATTAGGCATTCTCAGCCAATGCCATCAATAGCACTGTTCCTTTTGCAGCAAAGAAACAAACTGCAATTGCTTTCTGTTTATTAGCCAAAAGAGGATTTTGTTGCTCTTGGTTTTTTTTTTTTTTTCCCCCTTGAACACAGACATCTGCAGAAGATATACATCAGCCCGCTTGTAGCTTGAATAGAAGGGGATTTTGAGCTTGATGGTGATGGAAAAAAAACCAAGGATGGTTAATAGTTTCTAGCTTTAATTCTCTGCTGGGTACTTGTATTGGCAAAGGCTGTCCACCCTTGGAGGCAAGTGGGTGGTGATTTGCATGGAAAGGAAAAAAGAAGATGAAGTTGGGATGCAAAGTAGAAAAAGAAATTGCCTTTAATTGGAGAAAAGCCTGGATTCATTCCAGTTAACTTTAAGAACTTGAATGATGTACCTGCATTAGAAGGTTGGGCTTCAGAGAGAAATGTCTCCACAGAGCAGTTCCACATAGTGGATTTGCCTCAGGGGGCACCTCTGTGCACTGGGGAGAGAGAAATAAGAGCGTGCACGGGCAGCTGGTGTGCTACCCCGTCACTCTGCCCCGATGTGTCTTTGTGCAAACCCTCTGTGGCTCTGTTGTGCTTTGCTTTCCCCCAGTCCTCCAAGTGGGGTAACGAAAGCGGATATGGCAGTAGAGGGAGAGACCTGGGTGAGATGGAAATCACGAAGCTAAATTAATTAATTGTTGAAAATAGCCTTGGCTTGTTCAGGTGGATTTTGCAATTTGCAATGCAGCCAGCAAGTCTCTGGCCATATGCGGGGAGTTGCAGACTTGTAGAGTTGGGGGCTTCAGTTGCCATCCCTATGCATCTCCAGCCTGGTTTCTGAAATCTGAGGAGACCGCCGCGTGAAGCTCTGTGGCAGCATGCCATAGAGCACGTGAGATGAGTGCATATTTACATTTTTTTATGCAGAGCACATAAACCAGTTTTTACCGCCTGAGGTAAAACTTTAATAGTTGTTTGATGGTAAATTTCCATGTCAGCTGCTCTGGAATTTGGTTTCAGGGCTGAGCCAGGAGAAGCATATTGTAGCGGGGGGATTCCTGGTTATGTGAGAGCCACAAATGTGACCCGGGAAGGCAGAGATCCAAGAGAAGAATGCAAAGTTGGAATGATAACAGTTGCCTCATTCCAAGATGCAAATGAAACACCAAATGTTCAAGTTCAAGCTGGGGTGGCAGCTTTTTTTTTTCTTCCCCCCATTTTTGAAGGATCTGGCCACCCCCAGACTGGGTCTGATGTAGTTTTTTTCTTGAACATATTGAAGGCAGAATTCATCATCTTGGTAACTTTTTCCATATGGCTGTTATTCCTCCTGGAAATAGTTCTGTATTTGCCTTCCTGTTCCCTGGTCCTCCTTTCCCATGTCTGATTTCTGATTTCTTTTTTTTTTTGTCTGCTTGAGTGCGATTGTGGGTCCTTTGCAATTCATAACTTGAAAATGAGTGTGTGTTGGATTTGGGATGAAAGATGTGCAGGGAGCAGTCGGGTGTGCACAGCGCTGCTGTCGTAGCACGTGTGTCTCTAGCCCACTTGTTTGCTCAGACGTACTCGTTCATCCAAATGGTTACTGGCACCGCGCTCGGTCATCCCAGCCTGCGTGCACACGCTAATTCATGGCCTTTGCCAAGTCCTCAGCTCCACCTCGGTGACAAAAAGCAGGGTAATTAAATCCCCATAACTTTTGTGCCTCTCTACGGTCTTTATATTAGTGCACCTTCTCTCTAGCCCACTTGTTTGCTCAGACGTACTCGTTCATCCAAATGGTTACTGGCACCGCGCTCGGTCATCCCAGCCTGCGTGCACACGCTAATTCATGGCCTTTGCCAAGTCCTCAGCTCCACCTCGGTGACAAAAAGCAGGGTAATTAAATCCCCATAACTTTTGTGCCTCTCTACGGTCTTTATATTAGTGCACCTTCATATGGATGCATGTTTGCACCGGTCAGCTACTGAAAGTTAGCGGGACTCTGCTTCTCCGAGAGCTAATGAAATCACATCAGCTCCTTTATTAGAGCAGTGCTTCTGTCTTTGATTGCTGGGCCTGGGCAGGGAGTTTTGATTCAGAATCCTGATTCTTTGCAGGGCATCCTGATTGTGATCTTACAGGTGTAACTCAAGCAGCCAAAGGAGGGGGAGGATTTGTTGACAATGATGCTTTCACAGCCATCTCCTTTCCTCGATATTCTCAGTGACTAACACCTGATGCTGAAGTAGACTTGATCTTTGCTGGAACAACCTTGAGGTGTTCTAGTGCTGGTGAAAATCCTGCACGAGTGCCAAGGACTGCCTCTCGCAGAGAACCTCTTGGAGCCAAAAGCTTCGGGCTTTGTTCAGCCTCCAGGATTGCAAAATGACATTTAGCAGTGTAAATTTGTTGCCTGTGAAAGTTAGGAGCTGATGCTAACTCTGGAGAGACAGGAACAGAATGTAGGCTGCTCTCCCATGCTCTGCTCTGCCCGACGCCTGTATCTCAAACTACATTTGTCTCGAAGGGAAGAGGATAAGCACTTGCTAAGCAGACTGAGAATATCCACCTGAGAGCTCTGACGCCTATTTGTTTTGCGCTGTCGTGCTCATCAGCAGCCACTTCTCCAGTAGTGCCAGGCAGCGGTAGTGCCCTGTCGGTGCCAAATACTGACTTCATTGGGACATCTGGCATATCGCAGGTCAACTTCTGAATGTCCAGATGGCAGCGAATTGCCCATTAGGTGAATAATTGAGTTTTCTGGAAGGGAAGAGGACCTGTGGCTGACCTGTGTTCCCAAGAGACACTGCTTAGTAACCGTAGACATTGGTCCTGGAGCTGATGGCCTTTGGGGGAGCATAGAGTCCTCCTGGCTCTCTGGGATGCAGGATAAGTGTGGTACCCACTCTCTGTGCGCACGCAACCCACTGCAGAAAAGGCACTAAAGTACACTTCTTTCTCTGCTGGGCAACATTAGATGGGGCATGGAAGCCAAGAAAATCTTTGCTTTTGGAGTTGAAGCTTTTCTGAGCTCCTGGCTGGTGGAGGACTGAGGTTTGTGGGGAGGGTTAGGGGTGGCAGGAACACGGGAGGGTATTGTGTGTGATGCTGAGCTCGTTAACACCACCTAGCAAGTGATAGGGAACAAAGCCCCTGAGAGCAGGCTGGAAGGGATTTAAGGTAGCTTAAAGCCCCTGAAATGAGGAGGGAAGAATCACATAGAGTTGTCTTGGCCAGAAGGCGGTTTGCATGGTAGATCCCAGACAGGGGAGACTGAGAAACAGCCTAATTTTTGGCACAGGCTTACTGGCAAACGCTCTCCTCCAACCCCCCCAGGCGGGTCCTGCCAGCGGACACGCTAGGACAGAGCAGGTGTGCAAAACCACTTGACTGGCCTGGAAAAACTGGGTTTGGGTGGGTCTCTGAGGGATCCTCTCTTTTAACACCTAAAAGGAATCAAATGCATTTAAAACTTTGGGGAAACTGTCATGTTCTCACCCAAAGAAGCTGATCTTTAAGAGAACAAAAAAGAAATGGTTTGTTTTGCTTTTTTGCTTGCTTTCTTGGCAGCCTGTTCCCCCTGTAACCATAAGGTAACCAGATTCCCTCACCGTAGCTTTGACCAGCCAGTGCAGCCCATGTTCATGTGTGGACTCTGCTGCCTTCCCAGCTGAGATGTGAAATGCTTGAGCAAACCTAGGGAGAAGGGGGTAAGGGGATGGGTGGAGGAAGGCTTTCCTGGGCTGTGCCAGCTGACTTGTACTCAGCTTTCCTGGATGGAAGTGGCCGCTACCTTGCCTTCTACCCAAGGGGTGTTTAATCCATGGGAGGATAACGCTGGTGCAGTGGCAATCTGGATATTTCTTGTTGGAGCAACTCAGGGCACTGCTGAGAAGGCAGCTGCATTGCCAGTACCTTACAGACAACGTACTTGGCATTATCCTTGATATTCAGCATTGTTCTATTAATTTTTCACATTAAAAGCTATTGCCCTTGTGTGGGAAGGAGGAATAAGGACACTGACACTGCTGCTTTGCTGTGTCCCACCTTCCCACAGAGGGTCGTTCCTCTCTAGATGTGGAGGAGGACAGCTTTGTTTCCTACAACGTAGCCCTCCTTAGGACACTGTAGCTACATTGCAAATGCATTCAAGCGTTGATTGAACAATGCTGCATGCTTTTAACTTCCTTTACTTGGAATATCTGAAGATAGTAACTCAGCCTTGCAAGAATTCCTGGAAGTTGGAAGACTGCTATTACTAGTCTCTGTTTGTACTCATGGGGAAATTGAGGCACATGCTGGCTAAATGCCTCCAAGAACCTGTGCCTGGAGCCCCTTGCTCTAAATCACTGAACTGCTGTTGGATTTTCTTCCTTCCTCCTCTCTGCCCTGCAGTCAATAGTGGATTTTGCACTCTGGGGGATGGTAAATAATGACTGGCTGTCACTTGGTGTCATCCCCGTGTGAGGACTGATGCCATATTCATTGTGTTGCTGTGATGGACCCTGACACAAACAGAGGCAATGGACTGTCAAATATTAAAATTTGACCCTTGACTCTTATCTTGGTGTGCATATACATTTGCAGACTAGGGTCCTAGTTTTCTTTTCAGTCTTTATCTGGTACGTGAGAGCTTTCCCTGACTCTGCTACCACTCTCATTAGGAGCTTTTGTTTTGGGACATGCTCAGCTCCCACCCAGTTCTCGTTAGACGGGCAAAGGTAATATTTCAGGAACCTGCTAAGATCCCACGTTCCTCCCTGAAGTGTCAGTCTCAGCCATCTGTACCCCTTCCCACACCCAGAGCTGATGCTCATGCTTTTGTTTTCTTTGAATTTCCCACCCCAAGACCAGAGCAAAAGCGGCCGGGTTGCACACTTTTGTGCATGGACAATTCCCAGGTGTCTCCTACAACCTATTGTATTCACCAGCCTGCCTGCAGGTTTGCTATTCAGGACATGCAAGGTAGGTTTGAGGCAGCTTGGCAAACCCCAGACCATCGCTTCCCGCTAGGGAAGGGACCTTAAAGCCCATCCAGTTCCAACCCCCTGCCCTGGGCAGGGACACCTCCCACCAGACCAGGTTGCTCACAGCCCCATCCAACCTGGCCTTGAACACTTCCAGGGATGGGGCAGCCACAGCTTCTCTGGGCAACCTCTGCCACTGCCTCACCACCCTCACCGGGAAGAATTTCTTCCTGATATCTCATCTAAACCTTCCCTCTTCCAGTTTAAAGCCATTGCCCCTTGTCCTACCAATATATACCCTTGTAAAAAGTGAAAATGCCAGCCTGGTGCCTACTTCAATGATTTCTTGGCTTTCAGCATGGACTAAAAGCTAGTTTCGCTGTCTCTAGTAACTATTGGAAGATTAGTTTAATGAAGAATAGTGAAAAGCATGTGTTAATTGCTGGTTTCATTTCAGCCTGGGTCAGGCCCTTGGTGCCTCCAGTTATTTGTGTTTGATCCGGCCATTCCCTTTGCTGCAGCCTCTCCTTCTCTCCTGCTGCATCAGACCAGCTAACGGCAGGGGGTCTCCCATGGAGCCATCTGATGCTTCTCTCTTCATGTGCCTGTAGTTAGCAGCAGCATAGCACATTTCCCCCTTTAATTAGGCTAACTACATGTAGTAGGCATTGGGGCTGTTTGTTCAGCTGGAGGGTCTGGAAGCACAGCCCATGGCACTGCAGAGGGGATGTTTTGACATTGCAGGATGCGATGCTGTGCCAGAGGGACCCAAGCTGGCACGGTGTGAGCCATGTATGACCGCACCAATGCAACACCCTCCAGGGGCAATATCCTGGGTGTCACCAGCAGGGACCATTCTGCCCTGGATGAGATGCCCCTGCTCCCAGCAAAGGTGACTGGTTCAGGCAAAGGGTCGCGCTCATGTGCTGATGCTGGTTTTGGCTCTGGAGTTATGCTGGATGTTGTGGCATGGCATGGTATGGCATTGTATGGGGAAGCGTTGTTTAGCCCCAGCAAGCACGGCTGCCCTCTTGCCTCTTGACATCCCATACCGAAGGACACACCATGGTGACACTGGAGAAATTTAGCTGGGGCCATGCCTAGAAAATAAGTTTTAATGTGTCTCTGCCAGTGTTATGAGCCATGCTGGAGAGGGCTGACTCCTTGCAGATCCATCCAGTAGCTGCTTGATGCAGCTATCAATCTTGCACTATTTGTGCTGAAGGTCAAGATTAACAGCAAGCTCCTGAGTGATGTGCCTTGATTGTCCTCTATGGCCCAAAGATTATGATTATCGCATGATGAACTCTTGTGGCATTTGGATTTGGAGCATTAACCAGTTTCTCAAAGGTTAATATTAAGCGAGGAGGATAAATAAGTCAAGAGGCACACTGGTGGGGTGATGAGAGATGTCCAGGAAATATTTGGTCCTGGTGAATTGTCCCTAGAAAGCATTGTGCCATGTTGTGTTTAGTAAGCCCAGCTCTGACCACTGCTTGGTGTGTTAAGTGCCCCTGTCTCTGCAGGAGTTGACTCTGCCTGGTAATTTATCCCGTTGAGATTTATATGTTTTTCTCTGGCAACTTTATTTCAGTCCCTTGTGCTGGGCAGGGTGGCAGATGCTGTGGAAAGACAGATCGTTCCCCTTTCGCTGCTGGGCACCAGCTCACCTTCATGGCCCTTCAGTTTGATCCCATCCCCGTGTGCTCCCATGGCAAGCTCCTGAGGGCAGGGCTGATGGATGAAAGGAAGGGCTGTGGGGTGTGTACTGTATGTACACTGTACCTAGGTTTGGGGGTTGCTTATAAAAATGCAGATTTTCAGTCTTGGGGGCTTCCGCTAGCATGAGATTTATAAGATTTTTGTTGTTAAATGTGCCCTTCTTGTGCTGATTGACCGAATGAGGAGCAGGCTGGATTCCTGAGACTTATCCTTACAAATGCCTGCAACCCTGTCCTAAAAAACCAGGATTAAATTCCCATTGATGGATCCCTTTGTTACCCTTATTGTTAATAGCTGAGACAGGAGGCATGCAGAGTTCTTTAGAAGGCTAAATTTGCTTTGGAAAGATAAGGAAAAGGAAGATGAATATTAGTTAATTTGGCTGCATCGCTGTGACTACTTGAATCTCCCTCCTGAGGAACTTTGTGTCTCATGACCAAAGTGGCCATTTTGGTCCCCAAAACACGGACACCATCTTGAAGGCCAAAGTCCTGCTTGCAGCAGCCCCTGCTCTGCTCACTGGACATCAGCCGACCGGGGAGGAGGAGATGGCCCCATCCTGTCCCCGAGCAGCCCCACGGTGAACAGCCAACCAGTGGTATTTAGGCCAGAGATCAGAATTTGTTGCTGTTCCCTTCAATATAGGAGGTTTCAAATAATCCCATTTTCTGCCTTCTCTTGGGTGCAGTTTCACATTCTTCCCAGCTGAAGAGTTTAGGCAAAGCTGGGGCTCCCAGTTTTTTTACACTACATTGCTTTTCTGAGCCCCATTTGTGCCAGTGGAGAGGAGGGATGTCTTGTGCTTTGACCTTTCTCACCGTTGTCCCCTCATTGCAGCTTGATGCCTGCAGTGAGGGACTGGCTCTGCCAGCCCCATGCTGGATGAGTGCTCCTGCCCGGCATGGGACATCTCCTTGTGCCACCTCCACGTGTGGAGCTGGGCGAGGGGACCAGCCCGGCTCTGGAGCACTTGCATAACACACAGAGCATCTAAGTGGGCTCTGCTGAGCAGCAGCAGGGCTAAAATGCTGCCTCTCATCTATAAATAGAGTGAGTAGGCCAGTTTGCCTTGAGACAAGAATCTTTCCTCCCCCGAGAGCATCCTAAACTTTCATGCCTGATGGAGCTGGAACCATGAAACTAATTCCTCCCTATTAATTGCCTCCTGGCCTTTACTATCCCTTTGTTTGGGTTTTTAACCTCAACTGTAGTTGGAGTGCTCCTGTCCCAGCCAGCTCTCTCTAGGTGAGGAGGAGGGTGCTCTCGTGAGGGTTGCCTTGGTGGTTAGTAGTGGAGGACTCTTCCACAAGTGGCTTCCTAGGATAGAGGAAAATTTGAGTTTTCACTTGAAGCATGCTTTAGCAGAGGTAGGTATGGGCAATTTCCTTCTGATAAAGGCAGACAACGTGAATGGCAAGTGGTTGGAGGACTCGGAGAGGTTTGAAGAACTGCTGGAAGCATTTCCAAAATGAATTTGGGCTTTGCATGCTGCCAGGTGCAAATCTCACAGGACCAGCACAGTACTGCAGGAAAAAGCTCTGCTCTGCTTGTCTGTGATGTCCCTCGCCTTTGTGATCACTTTGTGTATGAGGTTTGGTGCATCTGACCCCATTGAATAGGGCTGGGTGAGGGCGGTATGGCCCCTGACAGTCTCTGCTCAGCACCAGCCATCCCTCCTGATCTCCAACCCTGCTCAGCCGCCGTCCGCCCCTGCTCTGAACCACCCTGCCAGGCTGCGACCTCGTGGGTTATTTATCATCTGAGGGTCGGACCAGAAGCAGTAACCTCCCTGCATTGTCTATTGCTGGAACCAAAACTGAGATGAACCTTAAAAAAAGTTCCCGTAAATTCTCTTGATTTGGTGTTCCAAGTTCAATCCTTTTTTTTTTTGCTATTATTTTTTATTTTTACTACTCTGTTAAGCCAGCACCTGAGAACTTGGCAGGAATTCGAAGCTATGCTACCCGACTCTTACCAGCTTGAAAATATTTCTGTATTAAAGGCTCCAAGTTGCTAGTTAAATACTGATTCATCTTCATTCCTTCCTGCTGCAAGGGATAAATGAAGTATGCTGAGGAGCTAATTATTCTGGGATGTTTTAGACCGTTTCTGCAGCCAGGTGTTCTGGTTCTTATTTCTCTCTTGGCCCCAACTCTGCCTCCTGCCAGCTTCTCCCATCAGTGTTCTGTTCTCATGGAGTAGGGTAAATGGTTTGGATTATGAAAGTGATGCTGGCGTGGTTTCCTTGATAATGTGTAGTCAGTGGCTCAGGTAATGTTTGCTTAGTCCTTGTGTTCTCCACCTAGAGTAGCACATCTGCCCTGGCCCTTCGCTACCTTTCTGATAACCATGGCTGTCTCGCTGTGACCTCAAATTTCTTTTTTCTTTAGCAAATGACTGTTTTTAGGAATTTCTAGATGGATTTTCAGGAGGAAGAGTCTTTCGCAGAGGAAGCTCTCTCTCTGTGTAGCTCAGCATATCTGGCAGACCAGGTCTTGCTGAGCTTTGTGCTTGTGCTGAAAAGGGAAATGACTCGAAATAAAGAATAAACCTCCTGTTTTCCTAGGAAGCCAAATGACAAGGGGCTGATGTAAAAAATGATGCGTGTGTGTGTGAAAGAGACGTATATATACACACACATACACATATGAAATCTGAGAAACTGGAAATATGCCTCTCAGACTTGGAAACAATTTTGGAGCCTTGTTCCTCTGTTTTCTCTTTGTCATTGCTCTGTGGCCCTGCCAAGGCTAGTTTGGAGGCAGAGGTTTGCCTCTCAGATGGCCGTGGGAGAACAGGGCTGTGCGTACACCTTGTCATGGCTGCAGGAGGATGCTCTCTCCAGAGGTAGCTGCTGGACAAAAGGGAGGCAGGTCTAGACAAAAGTGGTGACAATCACTGCTGTTTCCTTCACACATGGACCGAAGATGCTTCACGCATGTGTCAAGTCTGCTTTGGAAGTGGACTTTGAGGAAGGGCCCTTTTGGTGCTGTATCTAAACCAGAAAAGCTTGTGTGGTCCATGTTAGGGCATGAAACCTTGCCAGGTGCGGGTATGTTGTTGGACACTGGAACACGGCGGTGGGAATGAATGGCACCGGTGGGGCAGGGCAGGCCTGGGCACCTGTGGCTGTGCAGGCCCAGCTGGGTCCTCTTCCAGGTGCCTTAAACTCTCCCAGTAGCACCATGAGCGAGGGTCAAGTTGTAAAGCCAGCAGGATCCTTCCAGAGAGACTAGGGATGTGCTGGGCACCTTGTAGGTGTGTGCTGAGGAGGTGGTGGGGTGGGCGTGATGGCTGCGACCCCCAGCCCCACTCCTGCAGGCAGCACAGCCATCGCCTGGGGGACCTGAGGAATGGCCTCCTTCATTTGGGTCAATTGCAAATGAAGCCCTGGGCAAGGAACACGGTTCTTTCTATTTTTCAGCCCCTTATAAATGCTGTGACACATGTGTTTAACTTATCATACTTCCTTCTTGCTTTCATCCTCATTTTGTCTCTGATAACATGGCCTGGTTGTCCTTTAGGAGTTATTGCTTTTAGTCCGGAGCACAGTGCTTGGTGTCCTCCAGACAAAGTATCTTAGGGATTAGAGGGTATATATGCATTTGTTTCATGCTGCTTTCTCTCTGGCTTACTGACTTTAACACCTTTGAATCCCACTGAAACGTGTTTCTTGTCCTGAGATTCAAGATTGATTCTGCTTCCTCCTCTTTTGGTGGCTTTCCTCACTGGCTCATAAATTTCACCAATAAATCTATGGGTGGCAGCTTTAACGTTGTCAGCTGAAAACAAGTTTAAAAAAAATCTCTGCATAAGGAGCCAGATTGTCCTTAGCTTTGATTTTGATATCCCAATCCTGAAAGTATATATTTTTATTTTTGGTAGGGGAAAAAAAAAAAAAATAGAAGTGACGAAATTGGTTTTCTGCTAGTTTTGCTCTGTCATCCCAAGGTGGATCTGTAGCAGTTACCAGAAAAATCCTCCGGAGATGGAGATGAATCATTTACTCGTTGAGGCAGGCGCTGGTTAGAAGCCTGCGTAGCCGGGGGATGCCGGGCAGCAGGGATGTGCTGTCTTTAGTCTCCTCAATAATAAGAACCTGCGGCTTCCTTTTGTGCCGCTCCACATACGAAGATGCAGTTGTAACCTACTCAGCAGACAAACGATTCAAGTAAACATCTATTTGTCTTGAAGCTGTACTAGCTGCATTCTTTCATTTCCTCTAAAAACCAGATTGAAATTTATGAGGCTGGTCCAAGCGCACGGTGGATTGTAAACCGCTTAGGGACAATGAGTGTCATTTGGGTTGAGTTTGCATGAAATCAACTCTAAAGAGTTCAGAAAACCGCAGGAATTTGGGATATTCTGATATAACCCGTTTTCTGTTAAGTCTTTGCTGAAGGCTGCTGAAGGTTATTGTTGCTCCTGCTATTAGTCAGGCTGGGTTCTGCCGCTCTTCTGGGGTGCGTGGTGTCTTGCCCCATGGCCAGGAGAAAGCCGAGCTTGGCCATGCTTGGAGGTGGCCAGGGCCCCCTCCTCTGCTGTGTCTCTGAACTGGGGACAGGCCGGTCACTGCAAGTCACTGAGATGGGGTTTTGAGATCAAGGACCTGCAGGAGAAGAACTAGAATTTGTGCTAACCCCGAGAGATGCCTTGGGCATCTGCTGGAGGGTTTTGTGGATGGCAATATTACTGCTAAAAGAAGAGAAGAATTGGGCAGCGCCTTGGGGGAAGCAGAGAGACAGAGGAACCCTGAGCGGGATGGTTATTTGCAGCTCAGACACTTATTTAATGTGGTTGCTTTCCTCACTTTTCAGCAGAACATATGACCCCTTTGCAGCAGAGTGATTTCCTCCTCCCTCCTCATTTCATCCCAAGTGTTTCTGCTGTTTCTCCTTTCACTACCTTCATCCCAGATAAAGCCTCCAAAGGTACTTGCTGCTCTTTCCTTCTCCTGGTCCAGCTGCCACTGACCTTGCTGATAGACCCACCTAGGTGGAGGTCTCTTTTGGCGGCAGTAGGACATCATTTCTGCTGTGGTCTTGCTGGGGATGGAGAAGTACGAGAGGACTCGGGGACTGTAACATGCACTTGGGAACAGCAGAGGGAGCTTGGAGATGGGTGTGGGACACAGGCGGGGGACTTTGATCTCGGTCTGGTTTGGAAGCTCCAGCTGGAGCTGGTGGGCTCTCCCATGCCCAGACAGCTTCACCCGTGTGCCCGGGGAGGGAAGGGACAGGGGAGCTGAGCAGACCCTTATTGCTTTTTGGGTGTGTGAGACCTCACAGGCTCTCCAGTGGTTATATACTGCATTAACCTTGATCTCCTTATCATTCTGGGAAGCCGTTGCACTTGTACTACTCCTTCAGTACCTCCCTGTTAAGCCCTTGAGCACAAGCCCAACTCTGAGCATGAGCTTAAGCACTTCGCAGAGCAGGGCTCCTCTCCCCGGTCCCCCCTGGGGGAATACAAGTGGATGCTGGGAGTGAATGAGGCACTCTAATCCAGTGGGAAAAATACATGGAAAGGAGCCAAGTGTCCCTGAGCTCCTTCTCCCAGGTTTCCAGTGGCTTTGTTACATGATCCTGGGCAAGGCAATTAAAGTTTGTCCAGGTTGTCTGCCTGGTTGGAGAGAGAAGTTAACACGGATCCACCAGCAGCGATGTGACCTGCTGCGAGAGCTGTTGGTGAAACAGCGGCCGTGTGCTTGGATTGGCACCTGGCAGGGATGTGGGTATGACCCCGAGGCCCTGGCAGTGTCTGCTGCTCTCCATCCAGACCGTATTAAGAGCAGATTATCCTGCTTTATTTTTAATGATAAAAGTTTGTTGGTGGTGGTTAGTGGAAATAGACCTTACACCAGAGTCTTTTTTGTATCAGACGAGGGAAATGATGTATCAGAGGAATGGCTCAATGCCATGCTGAGGCTGATGAAAAGCTTTCTGTACAAAGAGCTACCCTATATTGTTCCCGGCTCGTGTGTTTTGGGAGTTCATTTGTTGTTTTTCTCTTTGTTAATCACTACTGATAGTTCTCAGTCTAATGATTTGGGGGTTGGTTTTTTTTGGTTGGGTGCTTTTGCACTTGAGGATAAAGGCTAAAAAATACCCCAAATCCTAATCAACCTGTAAAGCTGCTGGGATAAGCGGGGACCAAAGGGCTGTGCAGCTTGGGTCTGTTCGTGCAGGCACAAAGGAAATACCAGCGCTAAGCAATCTGAATGGCAAAGCCCGCAAAAGCTGGCTGGGTTTATTGTATGTATAACTTAGGTGCCGTCTGCTTCCCTGGAGCCGCGCTAAGTCAGAACTTACTCACGCCGCTGCTTGCATTGCTGTGGAATTCGCACTCAGCACTGGTGAACAAAGCAGGGAGTGCTCTGTGGGTTTAGCGTGGTGGTGCTTACATTGCCCAGATTATAAACTGCTTATGATGCTCGGCGTGCGAGTGCCCGCGGTGGGGAGGCTCTGAGGAGTGGGGTGAGATCTGTCCCTGGCTCTGCCTGGGGCACGGCTCCATGGGATTTACCCACTGCAGAGCCTGGCTCTACAGCATAAGCTTATTGAGATGGTGGTGGATATGTTTATTCTGCAAGATCGGGCGAGCTGCTGAGACTGCATGCCTGTCCGGTATGTTGCTTTGTGCAAGGCGTTGCAGACGTGCTTTTGCTGATCGGGGCGGGTTGGCATGAGAAATTACTGCCCTCAGCCACAGGTTCCCATTTGCCCTTAGGAGGTAACATTGGGGAAAATAGTAGGAAAATACACCGTGTCTTTAAAGGGGAATGGAGGGAAGTGAAATAAAGTCACCCAAACCCAGATCCAAAGCTTGCTCCTGGCTCACTGCAGGCAAAGTAGAGCAGGATGGCTTAGTTCTGTCTCAATGGCAGTTTGAGCTGAGCTGCGTTAAGAGCTGAATCCCTGAGGTAGGATGATTGCCCCTAACCGGGGCAGGAATTTCCTACCTTGTCCCAGTGAGATCCACAAGAACATATCTCTTCTGGGGAGACAAGGTGGCACCTGGCCGAGATTACGGGCACACCCTGTCTGCTCTGCTCGGGAAGCCCCTGGCTCCATCCTTCTTGGTCACTCCATGGCCACTTTTAAAATACAGTGCTAGAAAAAATGCAGTGTGCATTTCACCACCTCCAAAACCCAGAGAGCAGAAGGATTGCAATGCGAGCAGCGGGGTTTGGACCCGGTGGCGTGTCCTCTGCTTTCAGCTTTTGAACTTAGAGCGTAGTTAATGAAACAGGGTTTTTTGAAAGGCAGCTAGGTTTCCTCCTCTGTCTTAATACTGTATGAGGAACAGGAGTATAACGAGATCAGGCTGGTGTTTTCTAAATGCAGCTGAGGCTGATTTCATGTGCTGTAGGCACCAGAATTCAAAATAAATGCTTTTAATGTCTGAAAAATGGAAATGAAATGAATGCCTTCAGAGTACCAGAGGGAACAAGACAAAAGCAGTGGTGAATGAAATAAACTGTGTGATGACAGGAGAGAGGAGAGAAAAAAAAAAAAGAAAACCAGGGAAAAGAACAGAGGGCAGAGCAGGTGTGAGAAATAATATCCCCAGCCTGGAACCATGAAAAGTTTGGTTCCTGGCTTGCTTTGAAATCAGTAGGAGTTAGATGGATAAATACTGTTGTGACTCTGGGCCTCAGGTATTTTGCTTAATTTTTTGCTGTTATTAACACTGCAGTGTTTTGCTCTACTTTTGGCAACATCTGGAAGACCGAGACCCCGGTGCTCCCATGGCGTGTTCCTGCTCAGAGAAGCCAGGGGACTCGCTGCCACCCGACCATGGGGACAGGTCACACCCTGCGTTCCCAGCTGAGTCTGCTGGAGATGGAGGGATTTTGGCAGTGGATCTCCAGTCTTCTGGAAGAGGATCTTGCTGTGATTTGTAGCCAATAACTTAAAAAAAATAAACCAACCAACTCAACAAAGAAAAAAACCCTCACCAACCCCCAAAACTACCAAATGAGAAAAGATTTCCTTAAAAGCACACCCAAGCTAGCCTCAGCCTCATTCATTCTCCTTGAGTGGTACGATTACAGTTAATAGCAGTTTAAGAAGTAAAATAAGCATTACAAATATTCTATACAATTAGTTTGTCCTATTTGCCCTCTTGGGCAAAAAGCACTCATACCAGTTCAAAGTTAGGGCAGAACCTGCAGTTTCCACCATGCAAAAGTATTTTGTAATGTCAAAATCCACATTTGGAAAGCTGGAATATGAACCTTCCAGTACAATGAAAATGGTTTGCTTGATGGGAAATAAAAGTATTTTTATTTTGCTTTTAGAATTTATTTTTGGTGTGAGTCTTAACAAAATGAAAGTAAATGCGGTTTCAAAATCAGAACAAACATGTTCAACCCAATGATAAGACGGATTGTGACTGTTTTCCTAAATGAAGTTTTTATGTGTTTGACCCACGCTAGCAGAAAATTTTGATATGATCAAATTGTCATTTTCCGTCAGAAAACTGTTGTTCTGGAAAATGTGCCGCCAGTTCTAATCAATATTTTCCTTTCTTGTGCCCTGGGCATCCTTGGAAATGAATGTCCTGATGCAGTTCATTGTAAATGTTTTTCCTACTCTTTGTGACATAATTTAGCTAAATTGCACCTGGAGACAGAGGAAGCTTTATAACCCCCTTCCTGCCTCTGAGCGACCACCTCGGCAGCCTGCTGAGCTCAGCAGAATTTGTCTCTTTCATGAAGCTGCCGGAGGTGAGAGCTGCTGTTCTCTGACCCTCATCTGGTCTCTGCTGCTCCCTGCCTGGATTCAAACCTTTTAACGCATCCCTCCTGGTATCCTATGTAAAGCCTCTGTAGCAGGTTGGAGCAGTCGCGTTGCATGTGGTTGGTGGGTTTGCAGGCTGGGTGCTGCCCGTTGCCGTGATGGCAGGGCCTGGCAATGAGTGGAAACGGGAGCAAAAGGTTTGTGCTGGCCAGCAAAGCTTGCCCTGGCATCTCTCTGCACAGGGATGCGCTGGAGAGCTGCAGCTTTGCTAAAGAGCAGAGGATTCAAGCGGGAGCCAGGCTTGGGTCTTTGCACGTGGAAGCGGTAGCAGGAGTCAATGGGAACTTTTGTGTTTGCTAAATTCCCTTCCTGTCTTTGATCCTTAATTCCAGAGGGGAGTTTTTATACCGGCCTGGCAGCATGAACACCCTGGCCCAGTTACAGGCATCTGGAATCCAGCTCTGTCTCTGCCCTGTGCTGCTGGAAACCAAGCTGGGAAATCCCAGCAGGCGATGCACGGCCAGTGGGTTTTTTTTTGCCCACCTCCACCCTGGGCTGCCGGTGCTGGGAGAGCGCCTGGGGCAAGCCCCGAGGCAGAGGGGCAGGGACAGGCAGGCTGTGCGTCTCTGCTAGCAGCAGACTTTAACCCCATTTCGGTCCACAGCTCCTTCTGCAAGGAACAAACTCTCCTGTGCATGTCAGGGTGTCAAGTGATCCGGGAGATCTCGAAGCGGTGGTGTGAAATAGGTCCCAAATGAGCTCTGGCATCGCGGGGTGCAGTGGGGCTGATGGGGTTGGGGGGAGCATCTCTTTGGGGTGGTGTTGGGGAGCAGAGTGACCTGGAAAGGGGATGAGGTTTCAGTAATTCTTACTGGATGTCTGCTGTTTTGCTTTAAATACAAAACCTGAGCCTGGCAATCTCCTGAGCTAAGAGCGTGAATTTCCAGGACTGGAGCTGAGCAATGGGGGCTGTTTAAGCAGTGTGGGGGGAGGCAGGTGTAGTCTCCTGTTAGACCAAATGATCGACCTGCAAGAAAACACACATGATTTTTTTTTTTTTTTTTTTAGTGATCATCTAATGGCAAATGAATTCCTGAAAGCTACTCCCTTTTCCCACCAGCCCTGCTGCTCCTACCCCTTATCTGTCAGGAATTCAAGAGTTTGTCTGTAACATAAAAAATACTGGAGTTTATCATTTTAATTGCAGCCTTAACAGACTCCTGACCCATGGTTCAGGCACTGAGGGGAGGTATAAAACACACACCGAGGAGTTACGTATGTACCAGAGGGAGCTGAGGTGTCTAAGGGCAGCAATGTCTTTACCGAGAGCAGCAAAGCTGGCTCACCTGTGAGCGGTGCGTGCTGCCGGTTGTGTGATGGCACAACCCTCTCCTTGTACAGGCAGAGTTTCCAACAGCATGACATCTCTGGGCTGTGGCTTTCCCAGGACACAGCAGCCCAAAAGTAGCACTCCCAATCTGCACGTGTTCACCCGCCATCAGCTAAGGTGGAAAGGTGCATCAGTGCTGTGCTCATCTTGTTTCCCTTGGATAAGAGTGATCCCAGTGCAGCTGTTTAGGCACCAGTATGCAACTGGGTAGCTGTTGGAGTGAGATACTTGTGTGCTGCAACGTGCCTCTGCAGGGTGCACCTTCTGACTACCTCCAGGGTTGTTGCTGGTGGGAGGAATGACGGAGCAGAATGACCTTTCCCCAGTCTGGGACTAGCTTGGAGATTAGGAGTAGTTTCTGATTTGGGCAACCAGAATGGATGGCTGAAGGTTTTGTGTCTTGAAAAAAATAAGAACATCTTGTCCTGTTTTAAGACTCTTCTTGACCTGATCTGATTTGGTACTTTATCAAATGGTATGTTTGGTAAACAGGAACACAGGTGTCCTGCTGTAGGGGTGAAACTAACTGCTCACTTTGATAGCCTCCCTGATGGTTTAAGGGTATTTACATCAAGTGGAAAAGCTCCAAGTGAAGAGGCATAACTTGGCCAAGAGCTCCTTCCAACATCGTGCTCAGAGCTTTTGGATTCAGGAGAGCAAACTTCAAAGCTAAGCTCCGCTTGATTTTAGGACAGGAATCAAAAGCAGTGTTGCATTTTTAAAAGTACTCTAATCATCAGGCTGCCGGGCATTTTGAGTCCCTTCTGGTGGAGTAGCTCTTGTACTCCACAGAAACGACGTAAGCAGCTGCTGAGGCAGGGAGCGGGGAGGATCCCTCAGCGGATGCTTTGGGCACCCACGCTGACGTTGGCCATCTGCCTTCCTCTTCCTGCCCGGCACAGGTTCGTCTGCACCGAGTGAAGCAGCTTCAAGAGGAGTCATTGAGAACCACTCATCCCTGCTCTTGTGTCCTAGGAACAAGGATCCTGTTTTGGCAGAAGTGAGCCCGGATCTGCTCACTGGGGTGGGAGGGGGACGCGTGGCCTCCCATGCCCTCAGCAAGCATGCCAACCTTGAGGTCTTGAGGGGAAGAGGAGTGGTATCACTGCTTTGCCCTTCTGTGGTGTGGTTCTGACTTTAGCTCCCCTCTTCCCAATCCTAAATTTTCCCCTAGCACCAAAATATCTGACCTGGGAGTCAGTAAATACAACTGAACCTAACTGGGAGGTTATTAGGGATGCATTCCTCTAGGCAAAGGTACTTCAAAAAAATCACCCAAATCTGCTGAAGTCTGGTTCTACACATGTTTTCCCTATTAAACCATTAGCGCCTGATGAACTGCAGCCAAAAAACAGGTGAGAGGCACCAGATCCATGAAGAACAAATGAAAAGGGATGGATGAGGTGTAACTCCTAAAACACCCATCCCTCTTCTCTGAGCCTTTGCAGCTCTGCTCATCCTGGGGAAGGGCAGAACCACCAGGACAGACTTACTGCCTGTGTGGTGAAAGCCCTGGGTTTTGGGAAAGCCGGAGAGACATGTTGGCAGCTCTGGTTATGGAGTACCTGGTGGTGCAGGGAGCGACTTTGCAGACTGGTCCCATTGCTTTGGTCACGGGGAAACTGTGATCTTGGGTAAGAGCAACTCCTAATCCAGGTGGCAGTGAGGGCACCTTCCTTCCTCAGGGCATCTGGCACCTCGGAGCTCCTGCCACCGCGGTACAGCTCATCTGGCTGCGAAGGTCCAGGCATGGGCTGGCACAGGGGTGGATTAAGCAGTCCAGGGGCTTCAAGGCATCCCTCTGAGCCTGAGGTCTAGAGCTTGGTCTATTGTTTTCTATTTCTGTTGAATAATCTGAGAAAAATAAGCTCCAATGTGCTTGGTGGGCCCTAGGTACTTTTCTCACTGTCTTTTCTCACTAGATGTGAAAATAAGATGTGTTGCTCCATTTTACTGTTTTGATGTACGTATTTTAAAGCTCATTTGTGCTGACATATGGAGAATTACTGAAGTTAAAACACTATTTTGAACCACCTAATTTAGCAAACACCGAAAGGAAATGTTTGATTACTCCTTCAGCTCTTCATTTTTCCTGGCTGAGGCTATTCACTTTATTCAGCCCAAATTAGCCAGCACTTTTGGTTTCACTCCACATGCATTTTCCTTTGATAAAGTATTTTCCAGAAGGAGTTTGCTCAGCTCTCTTCCATTCCCAGCATTTAAAATGAGAATGAAAATAATATTTCTCATCCTCAGAGGGTGTGTTGAATGGAAAACTCATCATTTAGGATGCACACCAGTGCTTTTGTAAGGGAAACTCTGTGTGTGGATTGAAGATGCTGTAACGTATTGGATACAGATTTTATTTTCCTCAAGTGATAGCTGTGTTCGCACACAAGCTAGGAATTTGCATGTGTGTGTGCCCCGAATGGCTGTTTGTATGGAGGAGACTGGTCTGGGGGTCTGGATAACGGTAGCTGACTTTTAATTTTCCTTTGGACAACTGTAGAAGACAAGTTTCTTGTGTCGCTAATATTGAGGCTAAACCTTACCAAGTTAGCTTATGTGTGTTTAAATTTTTATTAGAGTAATTACCGTAGAATAATTGAGAGTCTCGCTCTGGTTTGACCTGTATCAATTAATTTGTTTTTCCCCTCAGTGTAAGAGGATGGTGCTCTCCACCATCTGAGGTATATCGTTTAAAAATACATTTTCCGCTCCTTCTGATGTGCTGCTGTGATTTAGATGGAAAGAGAGGCCCTTTCTCTTTATGGATAGCTTTAATTGAAATCCACTTACCACGCAAATACTGCAAATCTCCAAAGACGCTAGCAGTTACTAGGCTCTGTGCGGATTGTCTGTGTGTGTATATATATATATTTTATTCCTCCTCCCCGCCCCCGCAAGGTAGAAAAACTGTGTGTTAAGCTGTTACCTGTCTCTGGGGTGGGCAGGGGTTTTGGTCTTGGCAGGGATATCTCTGCACTTCAGGCAGCCAGCCCCACTCTTCTCTCTGAATATTGAGCAGAAATATTCATGAGTTGCCTTGATTAGCCCTGCTCAAGAATTGATTTGCCGCTCGTCGGAGCTCTCACACGGCTGAGGCAGCTGTAGTCAGTTTTGGCATCTTCTCTGCTCCTCTCGGAGGAATGCAACCTCGTTCACCGCAGCATGCCAACACCCTGACATGGGTCCCCGCGGTCCCTGTCGCATCGCCCAGCCCTCACCGCCGCGGTTTGTGCCGTCAGGGAGAGGTGCTGGGGAGGGTGGTTGTACATCGGCCTCCCGAGGGTGCTCCCAGGGCTCCCCTGGGGCAGGATGCCTTTGACCAGCGGTGCTGTGGGCTGTGCAGCAGCCCCTTTCCCCTCGTGCCCTGTAATCCCCTGGGTCCCTTTCTCAGTCCGTGGGGTTTCTTTGCAGATCAGCCACAGGCCCCAAATGCTGCATGTGAATCCAGCTGCTCCTGAAACATGTTGGCTTGCTTAGGGGTAACGAATTACAGAGGGATTTCAGAAATGTTGTGCTGGCTTGCGAGCCCAGGAGCTGCAGTTCTTATTAGCCCTGTTATATATGTGCATGCTATGTACGTATATCTGCCTTTTGTTCTGCTTTATGCCTTTTAAAGATGAAAAAGCTCGCTTAGATCACCGCAGCTGTGTGCCAACCTGCTGTTCAGGGAAGCGAGAGGAAATGTGTGATGTCGCTGACTTGATGTGCAGAGTTTGAGGACATGTCTTGAAAGCCTTTATCCCGCTGGGTTACACGGTGCTTTTGCAAGAGAATTTGGAGGGGCTCAGGGCGGTGATGGGATCCGTGTGAAGCTGGGCTGCGTCTGGGGATGGTGCAGCTCTCTCGTGAGTGCAGACATCAGATGTGCAGCAGGGGACGAAAGCGGGTTGTACGTTTGAGGGTTTCTCCCAGATAAAGCCGGGAAACGGCATCTATGGGGCAATCTTCTTAGAAACGCTTGCGATTGACTAGAAGAGACGGCAATACCAGTCTACAACTCCTCAGATTGCTTCGTGCCTCTTCCTAACCTCCAGCACCTGATGAATGGGCCATGGGGATCACCTTTCTGTGCCAACAACCTGCTCTGCGGTGGCCAGGAGAGAGCTGCTGCCGGGGGCAGGCAGGGGAGGGAGGAGGCTTGGCTGCTCCTGGTGAGCAGGTCCCTGCCAAGCCCAGAGCCCTTCTGCTATGAACCGCTTGGAATTGAAATATGAACAGACATCAGCTGCTTCTCATTAAATACCGTTAATATCTGGAGCTGGAAGCTTTGGAGCGAAGGAAACTGCTCAAACTGGGGTAATATAATTTATAAGGGGCATTGGCACTTACAACCTGGAGGGGGGAGGCCAGCACATGGCTCCTGATGGAAATGCCTGGCATGGGCCATCGAGGTGACCTCGGTCAGTGTGAGACCCTCCATATTGCTCCTCTTCTTCCACTGAGTGAAGCAGCTAGCACCACTCTTCTGCTCTGTAAATTATTGCTGTTTCTTACTATTGATGGTATGTTAGTAATGGGAGGCTGTCTCCACAAGAGGTATTTCAGACTTTGTAAATCCATTGCCAGAGTCTGGGCAAGGTGTCCAGCTTGCCTGGCTGAGGAAGAGGAACTGCTTTCCATGATGCTTCACCCTACCCTTCCTGAGTGCTCCTCTTCTCAGTGCATGGCCTTTGGGGGATGTTTGTAGAGGGAGCCTAAAAGATTAACTTGAATTTTGTGAGCATTAAGCATCTTGAAGGTTGAATCCTGTGTACAGGGAGGGACGGTCCCTGCCCCGAGGAGCCCTGGCACAGAGTGATGAGTCTGAGCTTGGGTTGTTTCTCGTGCCAAGGATGGGCTGCCTTGGGTGCCCAGCACCCTCAGCCCACTCTGCACCACCTCCCTGCCGGGGTGCTCCTTTGGGCCCCAAAGGAAAGAGCTTTGCAGTTCAGCAGCCCACATTTAGCGGGTCACCAGCCCTCAGGATGGTTTGTGGTGTCCCTCTGCCCTGCTGCCACTTTTTCATGAAGCAAAATCCCATCTTGCGTTACAGGCTACAGGCAGGGACCTTCTCATGCTCTTACAACCTTTGTATGCCTGAGGATCTTAAAAATCTTTGGTAGCACAACTATTGTTGTCTTTCTGGATCCATTCTAGGGGGAAAAGGAGGTCCCTTGGGGCCAGGACGGGTCACTGCTGAGCTGGTCTCTCCAATTCACCAGACTCGCTGGAGTAAAAGAGCTGTGCGGGGAGGGGGTTTCTCTGGCCACGGTGGTCCTGGGCCACGGGGGCTAGGATGGTCTGTGGATGCTGGCCCGGCCTGGTGGATATCAATACATGTTGCCCAGGGATGGCACAGCTCTGCTACACAGCTCTCGTCTTCTGCCTTCAGGATGTTTGGAGGTTTATACTGTATTTAGTTATTAAATTTTTATTGTCACTGGTAATCACCACAGGCTCTGGTTATAAGGGGCTAATCTCGCTAGTAATAGATGTTGGAGTCAGCTTATTTATTCCAGCTTGAGAGCATATGACATCAGAGTACTACAGAGAAATTGAGGTTTATCATTTCAGAATTAAAAGACAGGTCAGAGATAGCTGATGTGGAGCAAGCTGGCAAGAGCCGGCTGTGTGGAAAGAAAGGCTTATGGTTACAGGGGCAGTGATTGTAGGTGTGGAGTAGGTAGGAGGCTGCTGATGCAGGGCTGTGTGCGGCTTTGGGTGACTGTTTTTGAAAGGGTTGGGGACGATGCGGTACATAGCGTCAGGCTGGAGATGTGCAGTGCGTGTGTGTGCATAGTCCGAAGGCGACAGGGAAGGCGTGAATAACTTGAGTGCTGGTACCGGTGCGTTAGGGCATGGAAAGGGCGTGCTTATAAGTTGAAGGCATGAGGCAGCAGGTTGTCCCACATTGGTGGGGTAAAAGTCTTCAGGTCAGCTAAAAGAGCAATCCCTTGGGATAGGATTCCTCCTGGTCAGGGTGCTGTCTGCAGTCCTTGCGCTCCCTGTGCCTGCAGCTCTCCTGCCCAACGGGAGCGTGAAGCCAGCGGGTTTGGTGCCTCGGCCCCTTCGTCCTCCGAGGCTCCCCGGGAGCAGCGCAACCTTGCAGATGTGGCTGGTCTTCGGTGATTTCTTTTTGGCAGAGGGGGAAGAGAAGGACAGAGTAAAGCTCTAATTATAAAGCTGCTCCTGCCAGATATTTCATGCTCCTAATTGCTGACACAAGCTGGCCTGGGATGTTTTTCTCCTTCCTTTCCTGCTTAAATAAATAAGTAAAAGCAGGTTAAAGGATGCTCATGTTTCAGAACAAGCTGTGTGACAGATGAGAGGGGAGATTTCCACAAGTGCTTTGGCCCAATCTTTTCATTGCTGCGCTGAAAACCACAGGGTGAGGGTGGGTAGGGATTTATTGACTGGCAAGGGTGACACGAGGCAGCATGAATTTTGAAGGTGCAATTTGACTTCGTGTTCCCAGCCCAGGGAGGAGATGAAAGCCTACAGATGAGTCAATTATCTGGGCTGCAGGCGAATGCAGGCTGAGCTGTGGAGGAGGATTTGCTGACCTTGCACCCTACCGGGAGGCTGGATGTTGCGACGGAAGACGATCCGTCATTGAGGTGGGAAGCATGGAAAAGGGCTGTTGCAGCTCAACCTGGCCGGAGCGGGGCATCTTGAAGAGCCAGTGAGGGGAGAAGAGAGCGGGTCCCGGGAAAGATGGCACAACAAGTGCTTGCAGTTGTTTGCTCCTCTAAAATTGCTTGTGGTGTGATTGCGGTGGAGTTACTGCATGAGACTGGCTGTGCAGCAGGGAGGCACTGACTCCCTTGTGGCTTTTGCCTGGGTATCGAGCTTGGGGGATAAAGATTCTCATAGCCGTAATTTAACATGTGCATTTTTAACTTGATGAAGTCTCATCGGCTCTGTAGCCCTGGGCCTTTCAAGTGTCTGGTCCTCGCTCTGGTGTCAGTGCAGTGCTCTGAGATTGTGCCTGTGAGATGGCAGTGCCAGCGGGGAGGCTGGAGCTGGCAGGGCCATGCTGCCCTGTGCACAGCTCCAGGCGAGCCCGCGGGCTCTGCTTTACCCAAATGAGAAGCGGACAAATCCTGCTGTTCTGCGATTCCTGTGCTACTGCTGATGGCCCCTTGGAAGTGATGAGCGGGCCAGATCTCTCAGACAAATGAAGGATTAGAGAGGTATTTCTGTAAGCACACGGGGCTCTCTAAACAGCCGCATGTGAAAGCAGAGGGGACCAGTAAGGGCAGGTGGAAGGAACATTGTGTCAGATGGCACAATTGATTTTATTTGCCTTTACTTCTTCCCCCCTGCTTCATCCAGGTTCATCCAGCTGCACCCAGCAACTACCTGGGGAGAGTTGTTTACAGACTGAAAGTTTTAAACCTAATAAAGCGCTACCTCCAGCCAAATCCCCTCTCCCACTTGCCCCATCTCTACGCGTAGCTGGTGGCAGACTCCTTTCCAGGTGATTTCTGGAATGAGCTGGCAGGGTTTTGGGAAGCACATCCTGCAAAGCTGTAAAATGCTGTTGCTGGAGCCATGCGCTGTCAGGAGATGCTGCTGGAAGGGCAGCTGTGGGTTGCAGCAGGCGTTTGCTTCCCGCTGTGTCCTCCCGCAATGCAATCATCTTCTGTCCCTCTGCCCTGCTCTGATGATGCTGCTTGAAACCTGCAGCTTTCACACAGTTGTTCATCAGGGAGCAGAAACTCCCCCAAATGTCCCCTCTCTACATCAGGTGTCCTCGGGAGGGTCATCGGCGCACAGGGAGGATGTTCTAAGCTGTTTGGGATGGGCTCTCTGTCCTTGGAGGAGTTGGGAGGGTTGGTGCCCAGCACAGAACAGCTCTGATGCTGTGCGAGGACTCTCTGTGTGTGGCTGTGAAGATGCAGGGATGCAGCAGTCTGAGGTGTGTAATAGCACAAGGGGAAAATTAAACCCCATGGTGCTGGGTAGGTCATGAATGCTATTGAGTGGGAAGAGATGGGGAAAGGTCATCTGCTGGTGCCCAGCAAAGCACTGGTGGAGGTGTAGGCTGGTGTCTGTGCTGGTTCTTCTGCGGTGTCTGGAGCTGTTGGGTGCTGGATGGTTCCTGAGGGCTGGGACCAAAATCCTGGGATAGTTTAGGTCCATCTTAAAATGGAAAGCACTGGAAGTGGCCCACAGACACCAAACTTTCAGCCCTAGCAAAATTAGTGCAAATTTTGATGTTGAGGAAACTCAACCAAAACGTGTTTTCACTTTTGGCTTTTTAGGATACCTTTCCAAATTATTATAGCATCGCTTATCATTAAGGGAAAAAACATTCTCTTCTGCAACGGCATGGGACAAACAGTGCAAGCAGCTGTGCTGGCTGGGAACTGAACCTTCTGGGAGCTTTTGCAAAGTACTGTCCTACCTCTTAATTTGGAAAGATGGAAGAAAGTCTGGTGACAATACTATAGAGGACATCATATGGTCAGTTATGCATTGGTAAAAGACAGTAATTTTTCAAAATGTTCCCCAAAAGATTATAATTAGTACAATTAAGTGTCTCGAATGGTAATTTTATTCTATTCGGTAATAGTACAAAGCACAAAAAAACCCTTCTGTGAAACAATGCACCCAACATATGTAAGCCAACATCTTCGTGTTGTGATCTGTACAATGTGTGCTTGTTTAAAATTATATTTAGCTCATTCAATTCTGGATAATTTATTGGCTGCCAAAGAAGAGCCCCCGTGTTGCTTCCGTGCTTAGAAACATGAGTGAGGATGGCTCGTGGGCCAAAAGCAGCTTTGGTCCAAATTCTTGCAGAGAGACCATTTGGGTGGAGTGGAAGGTGGGTGAGGGTTGGGGACACCCACCGTCTTGCACTGAAGTCCCTCTCCCACTCTGTGCCTCAGTTTCCCTTTTCATTTGTAACCTGCTGCCTACAGCTAACAACACGCTGAGCTGGTTTGATGATGATGAGATGGCACTCTCTTTATTGCGTTAATCAGTGGGCTCAAAAAATGAAAATGTCTTTTTATTTTAACAACCCCTTCGTTCTCCTGATGGGTTGGGAACAGGCTGAAAGAGCAGAATCCACTGGGCAGGTGCCTCGAAGCAAATGTGTTTTTGAGAGCACGCTGCTGTGATTTGGGGTGCTCGTGTCCATAGGCGCAAACCTGAGGGTGTCTCCGGGACCAGCTCTGCGGTGGGGCACAGGCATCGGCAGCAACCAGGAGGTCCGATTTGCTCCCTGCTCCTTTCTTTTCCTCCACAGCCCTGATCCCCTGGTTCTCACGTGCTGAACAGACAATTAGTTTTTATGTTTCCCAGTGATTTTGTGGTGGCTGGCCACGTCGCTGCAAATATTAGCTGGAAACTTCGTTGCAGAAAGAAAGCACAAAGTCGGGTGGAAGAGGAGATAATTACCTTTCTAATATAATTATGGCTGGGCTGGTGAGCCTTTTATCTCAATCCATGTACTTCTGGTGGTAGTACAATTACAGGCAAGGATTAAAATTTCCTAGGTTATGGCTCGCCTATGGCAGCCAGAGCCATTTTCTCCCCAGAGTGGGGAGGAGTTTGTTAGAGGAGATTTCAGGTTAAATGTTTGGGGAAGAGGATGATTTTAGAAGAAGAAGGAGCAGGAGGAGAAACCCTTTGTGCCGTTTAAGCAGCTTGGAGGGAAATGAACCATCATGTGTGGGAGCTTGTGTTTGGAGGTGGTCCCGTTCACAGCCCAGGTGGGAATTCACACACAGCCTGGGGTGAATCGGGCTGTGGATCTGGAGCCCGGAGACGGTCCGGTCTGATTGATGTGTGCTGTAAGCAATTTCCCCGTCAAGGCCGTTGTGTGTCCCTGCCTGTCAGGGCTCTTTGAGTGGTCCCTTCTGCGGCTGCCGGAGGTGCGGGGATGGGGATAGGGGCAGGAACAGGGATGGCTGTGCCCTGCTCAGATGGGGAGGGCAGCCTGGGGAGGAGGCAAACCCCCGTGTTAGAACTGCACAGCAGAAGGCGGGGATCCCTGTCCCTCTCCACGGCCAGGTGCCAGCACCTGCTCTTGTGTGTGGGGTTACGGGTTTTGGTCTTAGCTGGTCTTTGTGGTGCTGTGTAAGGCATGGGACCTCACTGCATCTTCATTTCCCGGCTGGTGAGACCAAGGGAGTCTGTTTTCTGTTCTGCGGGAAGAACTAACAGCCCTTTAGCAGCACAAAAGTGCTTTTCCATTGCTGTCTTCCTCAGGCTTTTGAAAGACAAAACTCTATCGCTGAGACTTTCCTGGGGCACTGCGCTCTCCTCCCCACCCTGGGGCCATCCCCTATGGGATGCACAGCAGGGACCAGTGTCAGCCTCCGGCTTCCAACCCTCTGTTCCTTGGCTGATCCCATACAAAGGGCTGATGCTATAGAAGATAGCTCCTCCGACCTCTCCCACCAGGAAAGCCCCATTGCTGTTTTAGTCTGAGCACCGACGACGTTCTCGCCATCCCCTCTGCCCTGTGCTCTCTGGCTGAGCACGGGGAAGGGAAGAGTGGGTCTGGGCAGCTGATCGCATTATGAAACACTGAAAAGGTCAGAGTGGTACCGTTTGCTGTTAGCTTTCACAGAACAGAAAAGGCATTAAAATTCTGCTGTCTCATGCGTGTAACAAGGGAGAAAATTGTAACAGGAGGAAAATGAAAAGGGGAAGAAAGTCTTCCCTCCTACAATTGGGTCAGGGAAATGGAAACGGTGCCAGTTTAACTCTTGTACTTAGCTGTGACTTCCAGGGGCGCGATGGAGCTGTGTATGCAGGTCCAGCCTCTCATTTCTGTGTAGAGTAGTTAAAAATCTTGCTCCAGAGACAATCACTAGTGTAATGAGTTTGGTGGTTTCAGCTTTCTCCTCATTTTGGGTTGACTTCTTTGGTCTTTGGCAGAGCTTGTACTCAGAATCTGGGAGGTGTTGGGGACGGGGAGACATCAATCCTGGCAGGTCCGTTTGACATGATTTAAGCTGGACTAACACGGGGACAGCAGTGGCCAGGATACCAGTGTATTCAATGTTGCTTCTAAAAGGGGTGATAAGGCTGCATGGAGCATGGTGGGACAGCACTGATGTGCGTTAACTGGGTGACCCACTGCCATGAAACAACTGCCACGGAAGCAGTGACCAAACCCTGGTTCATTCGGGCTTTGCAAGAGCTGCCGGAGATGTGATCAAACTTGAGTGTCTTGACCTCCATGCTCAAATCACAGTGAAAAAGCAATCACCAGTAGGGAGCAGATGTACCCAAACCGGAGCCCTGGTCTGCTTTCTAAAGCAAGATGTGTAAGTGGAAAGGGTGTAGCCGTGTCCCTCGGAGACCTGCCTGCTGACTTCATCTCAGCACCTCCATTGCTGATTTTGGGAACTTCCAGGCTAAAACGCTCCTTTTTTTTCCTGAAGAAGAGCAAGACCTGAGACAAATGCCAAATCTTGACTCTACCCCAGCTTGTAAAATTTGTTGTCTGCAAAACCCAGATGCAAACTTTATCACTCCAGCTCCATCCTGTGCTCTTGGCAAAGTCACGCAATTGATGTTGCTTGGCATCCTCCAGCCTCCCTCTCTGCTCCTCTTTTTTTTTTCCTCCCCCTCCCACAACCTGACTTGTCCTCATTTGCTGAAAACTTTGCTGGAGATCTGTGTCCTTCACAGCCCCAAGACCTGTTCTCCAGGAGAAGGATGCATCTTGTGAAGCTTGCTCCTTCTGAGGTGGATCTTACTTGCTCCCAGCATTGCATTCACTCCCCACCTCCTCCTTGACCTGATGGTGCAAAACCCACCTTGAACCTCTGCTTTTTCTCAGCAACCTGTATTTGATTTTATCTGAGCTTTCCTGCCCTCGCCTCCAAGCCATGCCAGGCTACAGGGGAATATGACAACAAAAGAAAAGGGCCAACATAAATCCATTGCTTCTCCACGAGCTGCAAGGAACCGAAGGAATTTCCTCGCCTGCCAAAAAATGCCATCTCCTGAAGATTGCTGTGACAAGCAGCACGCTTGTATAAATATATCAAAGTGCAATCGGTCATCTGAGCCAACAGCAGCCAAAAAGGTGAGTGGGTTTCCTTGAGCTATGGAGCTGGGAACAGCGGCTGTTCATGAGCACGTCTGGGACGTGGGCTGCCTCGCAGGGGGACCTGCAGCCCCCATGGCTCCAAAGATCAACTGAACGTGGGGGAGATGCAGCCAAACGTCTCTATCCCAAATGCTCAGACCCTACACCGTATCCCGACGGAAAGGAGGGTATGAACTAACTTGGTTTGAAGGATGGCTGCCCAGAAATCCAGATTTTTGTGTGTGTGGTGTTTTTTTTTTCCCCCGGTGGAGGAAAAATCCTTCTTCCAAAAGTTTTTCCTTCAAAAGGTAGAGTTTCCCCTGGGAGGTCTCAACCTGGTTTTAAGTGCAAATGCCTGCTTTCAGGCAGCTTTACAATATCATTGCAGTTAAAAACAACCAAATAAAAATAAAATCTAAAGTAATATTTGAGGTCAAAATGAAACCAAAATGTTTTGTTATTTCCCACTGGAAAACTGAAATTGATGTTTCCCTGAAAACAAACATTTTTGGTGGAAAAAAGGCATTCTTCAGCATAAAAACCTTCTTTGCTGAAAGCTTTTCCTAAGAACTAGGAATATTTCTTGATTTGCTTGAGTTATTGCCACTAAGATGCCACCTATTTGCATTTTGCTGGGGCTGCTCTGGATGTGGGAGTTACACAATGCAGTGTTTTGTACTTTCTGCTGCTGTTTCTCTTAACTGAGGTAGTGCTTAGAGCCCTGAAACACGATGGTAATGCCACTGTGCCGGGCGCTGGAGTGCTGCAGAGCTGTTGGCAATGTCTGGCCCGAGCTAGGAACCGGTCCAACGAAGCTGTGGAAAGTAGAATCGGAGCAGGAAAAAAAGGAGAGCAAGTTGCTGAAGGCCCCAAAACAAACTGGGGCAGTGATGGAAGGAGGACTTGAATTTTTTTAGGTGCTTCTCACTGTTGGTGTCTCCCTAGACCTCAGTGCCATGGGTGCATTTCACCCCCAGCCCTCCGTCAGCGTCCCAGTACCCTGCCTTGAGGTTTGATGCAGGAATTGCCAGACGAAGTCATCGCCTGTGTGCTGTGGGAAGATGGACTGGGTGGTGGGGAGGATGGCTGGGGGGAACAAAGCCCAGATCCAACCCCCAGTGCCACTTTGCAGCAGCAGCCCACGCCTGGAACTGCCAGGTACACATCTGTACACATCTGGAGCTGCCGCCTCCTCCTGTTTCCAGGACTACCGGAGGAAGGAATCGCTCAGGATACCGAACCCAGAGGGAAGGCGATGACTAAGCAAATGTCAGAAACGCTTACTCTGGAAACTACACTGCATCCTCCCCGCACCTTCCCTGGTTGGAGCTTAACGCTGTCTAGACGATGGTCTGCTCTGTGCAAACTCTCAATTAACGTAATGCCGATAGACTGGAAAAGGGCTCAGAGGTCCTTCCCTGCCTCGGTGCTGGGGGGTGCAGCCCCACAGCTGCCTCTCTGTTTTGTTTTTTTTTCTGCTCAGAGAGCAGCGAGTTGGGTGGTTTAATGGAGAAAGGTGTCGTGGCCAGGAGGGGAACTGAACGGGCAGAGAAGACTGGAGCTGGGTACTACTAGCCCCCTAAGATTTAAACCCAGTCAAATGCGAAGCATCGCCATCCTAAAAATCACAGCTTAAGCAAGAGAGGTATGTTATAGAGAGAAAACAGCAGCCTGGAGTGAAACAGTGACTTGTCTTGCTCACTCGATGATTAAACTCATCAAACCTTAAAGCCACTCTTGCTACTCCTTGTCGCACCCAACTCCTGCATTTTGGACACCAGAGATTGCCAGTGCTGCTTTTGGTTTCTCTTTCTCTGCTTGTGCTTTTCTCCGTTAGCCGTAGAGGTAAGCCTGAGATGATTTAGCTCCTAACGAAACACTTAACTCTGGTGCTGAAAAGCTAGGGGGGATTTCTGGACCATTTCACAGTAATCGGCTGCATTAACAAAAAGCATCTGATGCTCTTGGCCTACATCCCAAGGTCCTCGGTGCTACACTCTCGTCTGCTGCCTTGTCAGAAAGCTGCTGTGGACCACAGGATAGTTCTCACCTCTCCTGCAACTGTCTAAGAAATTCCCCACAGATCTCTCTCTCCCCTGCCCCGTAATTCAGGTCTTTCTTCATGTCACGAGGAAAACTTGCCGCAGCAAATCAGCGATGCCAATGACCATACAGTCTTCCCTGCTGGATGCTGCTGTCTGCTTGTATTTCAGATGGCTGCAGCACTCGGATAAACTTGCCTGCCTGGTCAGCGGAGTGAAATGAAGCTCTGAAACCCAGGACTGATGCAAATGCAGTCTCCCTTGGAAAAATGCAACTTCCATCTCCGCTCTGCCAGCTTGTAACTGCCCGATGGGCCCAAAGGGACTGCTCTGGAAATTTGGAAAACACAAACATTTGCTGCTGTGCTGGGACCTGGTATTCAGGTTTCAGCCCAGAGCATATATATTTTTTTTAATGACTGGATTATACAGCCCAGAAATATTGAGCTTATGATGAAAATGCTGCCAGGCTTTTATCTGCAGCAATTCCAGCGTTCTTAACAGCCCAGTGGAGAGCAAAAGCCTCCGTTAATCTGAACTGCCAATTAATTTAAGCACATTCTCCTATCCCGTTATAAAGATGTCACTTCCCTGTACCAGCGACATTGCTTTGGCCTCTGAGGTCCCGCAAGCTCCGCTCGGCGGGACCTGGCTGCCCTGCCCACTGGCATTGCTGACTAGTTAGGTGTCTGTGCCCTCGTGTTGGTTTTGGGAAGGGGATGATCGTGCTGCGGTGGGTGAAAAGGGATTTGTGAAGTGGGGAAAGAGCAGGGAACTGCAGCGTGGGGCGGAGGAGGAGGAAAGCAGGATTGGCAAACCAATACTCAGCAAGAGCGTGATCATGGGCAAGTTTTGTGTTGGCATTGAGGTGATCCTTGCAGTCATTAAACGTTGTCTCCCGAGCATGCAAACGCTAGGCTGTGTTCTCTGAACATTTTGATTCCAGGTCAATGTGTACTTGGGTGTGTCCGGTTGGTTGGATTTCTGAGTTGTTTCTGCAGTTCTTTTCATCCAAGGACCTTCGTGTTTTTTGACTCCTGTGCAAAGTAGCTGAGCACTACTGTTTTCTTACAGACACTTTCAGTCGTGTCCTACAGAGGCTAAATTCAGTCAAACATCCTCCTCTTGCTCCACATCTGCCAGCATGCTTCTGCGTGGTCCTGGAAGCTGCAGCTGGATCCCTATTTCCCCAGCTTTGCCAGCAAGGAGCTGGTGTGATAGCTCCATCTTACTCAAACAGGGCAAGAACAAGGTTTTTTTTAAAAAACAAAACAAAAAAAACCAAAACAAAACCACGACTTGTTTGAAATTGGTATGGGCTCAGTTTGAGTGGGGATGATCAGGTGGGTAACTCCCCAGCAAATTTGGGTGATGATAACTTGCATGCCATGGTTCTAGCAGCTGAGTGCAGCCAGAAGAGACTTTCTAATTAAGCCTTAAAGTTTCTGGGATGTCTCTTCTGGGATGGTCTTCCTCAGCGGGGCTTTGGCCCAGGGAGAGCACTGGTGTGTAGTCATTGCCGAAAAGTATTGTGTCGTGGGTGCACCAGGCTGGGCAGAACCTGCCCTTGGAGGCTGCTGTGCTGCAAACAGACTTGCCTGGGGCTGCTCTGAACCTTGTCAGAACTTGAGCTTTATCTGTACGAAATAGGGAAAAGAGGGGGCTTATGTATCACATTCCTGAAATACTGTCCCCCAGGCACCAAGCATAGGAGCTGATATGGCTAAATTATCCTAAAAAACAGAAAGGGGGAAGTTACAATTTCTGTTTTCAGTATGGAAGAAATAAATTCTGACTCTCTCGTGTCCACAGCCCAGCTTGCAACAGGTTTAAAGCATGGTACAGATGGCTATGCAATTATTGCCAACATCTACTCATTATATTAGATAAGGCCCTGGGTTTATTTAGCAGAAGCAGATGGAGGGAATACACAATATTTTAGATGTCTTGGCAAACTGTGTTTTCCTTAGAACAACATTGCGTGTTTGCTGTGATAGTTTTGGCCAAAAAAAAAAATAAAAAATTCTAAGAAAGAGGGAGAATGATTTCTTCTGGGAGTGACAACGAGGTGTGCATTAAAGAAGAGATATTACATTGCGAGTCTTAAGATATCTGATGCCTTACATTAATCCCTGTGACAAGAAGAGAGTTTTAGCTTCTATTTGAAAATGTGTATTTTTTGTGGCTCGTAAAGTCTGAAAACATGACCCCAGCTGCCTACAAAAGCTGAGCAAACATAAAACAAACAGACACCCCTGATTATTTTTTTTTTTTAAATGGTTTCCTGACTTTTAATCTAGCCCGGTTGATTTTGAGGCTACCTACTTGTGTGACCACTGACGATACTGCATCTCTGAGCAAGGGGCATCTGCTGCAGGTGGAAAAATGCTTGGGTTTTGGGTCCTTTGAGGTAGTAGATTTGGACAGGAGGTGTATGAGGAACACATGCATCTCTCTGCTTGCTCAGAGCATTTATAGGGAAACCCTCCCTCAGGAACCACTGACCTCGGTGACGAAGCGTCCCATGACTATCTGTGACGTGGCTAGGAACCAACTCCCTGGCCAGCCTCCCTCCAAAGAGACGAAACCCAGCTCTGTGCCCACTTGTAGAGGTACTTGATAGGTTTCCAGTCTTTGTCCTTCTCCAAAGACTGGGCTGTCGGAGAAATTTCCTGTAGGGACATTTGCCAGAGATGGATAGAGTGCAATTTTCTTGTCTTGTTGAACTCAACTCCAACATCATCTAGCTTGATTCGGGCTGTTGTCTGGGAAGACACAGGGTAGCAGGCATAGGTGAGGGAACCAGCACTGCCCCTAAGGGTGTAACGTGGCAGTTGCTTGGAGCCCGTAGCCCTGAGAAGCCGTCAGAGCCATGCAACATGCCACAAAGCCAGTTTCTGTCCCAGCCTCTCTGGAGTTCAGTACTGGCTCTCATCCATGGCCTAAGTAGTAGTTAGCTGTGGACTAAATGCTCAATTAATCATCTGCTTGTGATGGTCTTAAACTGGAAGTCATGAGCACAGTGCCAAAACCAGGTCACTAGATTAGCTAGCCCTAGGCTTGCGGATTGGAGGAGGCTGCATTTCCCCAGCAGAAGACCTTCCCAGCTGATGGAGTGGGCAGAGCAGCAAGGGTCTTCCCCTGCACAGAGGGACTGTGACTCTTCCCTCTGGTCGCTGTAAGGAAGTACCAAAGGAGTGGTGGGTGCTTGTACATCCTCTAACCACGTTTGATGCTTCTTTGGTATATTGGGTTATACCACCTGACTGGTATTCCTCCACAATATGCCAGCGGCAGCATGCCCTGCGTGTCACGCCTTGGACATAGAGTGGCTCCCCACGTGCTTGTGCTGGGAGGATGAACACAAGGAGAGTGCAGGCAGGAGGAGAGGTGCAGTGACATGGTGATGGTAGCAGGAACCCATTGTTTGTCAATATTTTGCTACATTGGGGTGGAAAAAAAGAACAGGAACACTTGAAATTCTGGTAAAGCTCTCTAACTAGGATGGCTTGGTTCAGTTTGTCGATGTTTTTGGACCTCTACTCAGTCAAGTACACAAGTGCATCCAGGTGTGGATGATGCTGATGATCCGTTTTTGGCAGTTCTTATCCATCTGGCTGTGCCAGTGAGGTTTAGCTGGCTGAGGGCTGGAGAGGGACCACAAAAAGCATGCAAATGTGGCAATGTGAATTAACTAACTCTCCGCTCTCTACCTTCGCATTGCTTATATGAATGTTCTTGGCTATCATTTGGCATGATGTGTTTTATCTTTGCTCATTATCTGCCCACCTCCAGATTGTTACAGGATTCAGGCAAGGTGGGGTGAATAGACTCAGAGGAAGGCCATCCCTCCAAGTACTCCCTCTAGAAGCTAGTGTACGGTTCAGCTGGTGGTTTGGTGGAAAACAAAAGCCTGCAACGCAGAAAGGCCCACAAGACAGTAACCTGACAAGAAGTCTCCTTTCCCTCCAATGTGCCTAGCATTGATAGATACTTTTCCTTCTCCTTTGCACCAGTCCTTCATTGCCTGCTGCTCCCCGTCCTTCTCCTGTCAGCTCCAGCAGCACCAGTTCTGCACCCCAGGAGGGAAGGCTGAGCTCTTATTGTGAACAATGTTGTGTTGTTTTGTTTTGTTTTACAAATTACACTACTGTAATTTGATAGCGATAACATTTTCTGCTCAACTCATGAAACAGCTACGTCTGGGGACCAGCCAGATGCAGTGGGTGATGTGGTTCTGATTCCAAATAGCACAGACTTGGTCACCGCTCCTAGGGCAGTTTGGCAAGGAGGCTCTTGTTTGGTGAGTACTATAAGGGAGGAGAGTTGAGCTGCGCTTTTAGAGACTCAGGTCTCTTACCTCCTGCAGTGTCCGTGCTGCCCTGCTAGCCCACCTGGCACACAGATACATCCGCCATCCACCCACCAGCTGTCCTGTGCCCTTTGCCCAGTTTCGAACTGCCCATTAGGAGAGAGCAGAGTTGCTCTCCACCAAACTTTCTGGCACAGCAATGAAATACAGCATCTAATTTAGGTGAAATTTTTCTTGCATAGAGGATTTGGGGGGTTTGTATTTTTCAGGAATAATGGCAGCTTTAAATCAAGTCCAAAATATTTGCAGGCCTGACATGAATTGCTTTCACTAGAAAGGAAAACACGTTAAAAGTCAGAGTACTTCATTTTAGAAGTTGACAAATGAAACAAACAATCCCAAATGATGTTTTGTTGTTCTCTAATTTCCCCCCCCCCCCCATAAAGTAAAAATATTTGAAAAATTTTGCTGACACTGAAATTCCCCTGTCCTCTTTAAGAATCTTGTTTGCTACTGAGCTAAACCCCTCCATAGCTTGCCCATACGCAAGAGACCATGAGGTGGGGTGTGCGACACCAGAGGTCTCTAGGAAAGCACTCTGGGTTCCCAGTGCCTGCTCTCCGTATCCTCTGATGCCAGGAACAAAATTCTGGGATGCCCATTTCCAAGGACAGAAAGCAGCCGTCTCTCCTTTGTAATGTTAATGTAGTGAGACTCAAGGTATGACCTACTTTCCAACCACAATGAAGTGCAGGATGATTTTAACTCCTCTGTGCTCAGTTTTCCCAATGTGAGCTCACTAAAATATTTTGGACGCGTGCATTTTCCTGCCAGCTGTCATTGCTTATTGGGGATGAGCCTCTTTTTCCACTCCATGTGGTGTGTTCACGTCTCTCCTGCCTAGAAGCAACAAGGACTTATTTGAGCAATTGCCTCATAACCAGAATATCTTCCTTCATCCTGGGCTGAAGCCAAGCCCTCAGCTCTCCGCTCTGCAAAACCTCATTTGTTTTATTTGAGTGTCGCACCCTGCTTGGTTGCTGGGTGTCTTGCTGTAGCGGAGGAGTGTGTGTCTACAGATGCTCCTCTCCCTGTCCTCTCCCTGGAGCCTGGCTCAGGTATTAGTCAGGGAAGTAGGTTGCAGGTGGGTTTGGGGCAGAGATTCTGCTCTCATTTTGCTCTGTCTCCAAGGTCTCTAGAGCATTTCTGCCACACAAAGAGGAGGAGAGAGTTTGCATTCATATCTGGGCAGCTCTATATGCTGAAGGCTGGTGGCAAATTTAATACTGGCTACAAAAGGCTCAGAAATGCACTCATTTGGTGCGAGACCAAGGAATGAATTGGCTGTTTGTGCCTCTGAAGCAGAGCAACCTTGTATTGTTGAATATTCTTATGATGGATACAGTCAGTTTGGGGACAAACATGTTTATCTGAGCAAGGGGATCAGCCTGAGTTGCTCTGAACAGGCTGGTGTTAAGGAAAGGTTTGGGACCCGGTACATAGTGTCGTAGATGTGCCTTGAAGAGGAGTAAGCTTAGATGCAATATGCAGGTATCTACTTGGATGCTTAGGCGTGGTGTTGGTCATCCAAAGGAGAGGCAGAGAGCTGGCAAGCTGGGCCCTTTCCTGTGGGAGGGACTGTGGACAGCTGGTGGGGAAGTCACCAACGTGGAGTGATGGAGCCAACAAATGAACCTGGTAATGCCATAAATTAAATGGTGCAGTTAACATGCCAGATCTACTTATCAGCTCGGACCTGGTGTTGACTCTGCGTCTTTGGTAGTCAAGATAAAGCTTGAGCACCATGAAATCAAATGGAGTGAAAAGGGGCATCTTTCCAACTGCTCCAGTCCCCGCTTGCATGCAGGTTTGTGCTGCGGCTGGGAGAACAGGCGACAGCGGGGCTGACCGCTTGCATGGAGGTTGGGCCTGCGGCTGGGAGAACAGGAGACAGCGGGGCTGCCAGCCATGTCGCTGCCCTCCAAACTAAAGCCCAGCTTGCTGCGCTGAACAAAAAGGCTGCCTGTATCTGAGGGGCTGGCTCACAGACACCCCTTGGCTGGTTGCCTCTGCTGACTTGCCCTAAAGTCCTAGGCAAGGAAACCAGCCAGACCGTATCACCAGCGTAAGACTGAGCAATGTCTTCAGTTGTACTCTGAAGTTAAGAAGGTGAAAAATACTCATTTTCATTTGCACTGCAGCTGAGGTACCTTTCAGCAGATGAACACCCACTGCTAACACTCACCACATCCTTTTGCAGCTTTTAGTGTGTGCAACTGGTGTGGTTTCTCCCTGTGAGTCTTGCTCGTTGGCTTCAGCCACTGCCAAGGCTTTGTTATCTGTTACTGGTTGGAGGAGGAGGAGACAAGGCCAAGTGATGCCCTGTTGCCATGAGCTGCCAGAGTTCATGGCACCTCCTTCTCCATGGTGCTGTCTGTTTGCTGTTGATGCTGTGGTAGTCCTTGGAGGTCAGTGCCACGGGGACTTAATCTTTCCTCTTGCAATGCCTCCAATAACACTCTTATTTCTTATTCCCCTTCCCTAATCCCTCATGACTTGCTTCCTTCCTCTGGCAGCTCCTGAGTGACTCCACTGGAGCTCACCTTGTGCAGGTGGAGCTTGCACCCTTTTCCACCCGGGAATGTGGGGTATGGTCCTCGCAGACCTTCACTTGGGCAGCAGCTTCCCTCATAGCAAGCTCTGTCTTAGTGACCACCTCCACTTGTCCCAGGCTCTGCACTGTAAGAAGGAAAAAAAATAATTGATTGGTGGTAAATAGCCATTTATTTTGTATGAACCCAGATGGTTCCTGGCTGTTGTGCGGGGCAGACACTGGAGAAGTTGGTGTTTACAAATAAAGACCGTTAATTCAAAGACTGGGGCATGCACGGTGAGGCTGGTGGCTGTCCTGTGCTGGTATTCCTGATGCTGGGAAGTCTGGCCAGCTCCAGCCAGAGGAGTGCTGTGTGCCGCTTTGGGGTTAAAATGCTTCACTTATTCAGCAAAGGAGAAGGCAGAGCAGCCTCCCATGGCAAATGGGTTCAGGGGAAAAGAAAAGATATTGAAAATATATATTGTTGCAAAGTTTTTAATACTGTGCATATGCTTTTGAAGGGAAAACACCAGTTCAAAAGCCCAGATACTTTAGATTAAATTTGTGGGTATTTTTTTGAGGGAAACGAAGCTTTTCCATAGAATCTCTCATTTCAAAAGAATTATTCCTTTCCATTTAATTTTTACTGTAAAATTCCCAAGTGTTCCCACAATAGCGTGGGACCAGAAGGACCTTGCAGGTTCTCCCGTGGGTCGCTAGCTGCCATGAACACTGACAGCTGTCCCAGTGGTGGTGACAACTCCTGTGGGGCGAGGGACCTTCTCCATCCCCTGGGCAGTGAAGGAGAAATTGGGAAGGAGCTGGTGAGCAAGGGTCATGGGGCTAGAAGGTAACACAGATAGAGGCGACGGTCAGCCCGCGGACCATCCATACATGGGGGAAGCATCTTTAAACTGGTCAGCCAATATGAGTGAAGATATTTATTTATTTTTCCCATGGTTTCCATTTCCTGGGGGTCACTGGGGCTTGTTAAACATTGGCAGCCTGTGCCCAAAGTTGGGCTCTGGGAATGGGGGTGATTTACTGGGGTTTTCTGTGCTCCTGCTTCTGTCAGAGATTTTGGGGTCGATGCTGCCAAGGTGTCTGCATTAGGTGGGGTTGAATCTGTGGGTAAGAAATTTGCTATTTCTTTTCATAAGGCAGCTGCTGTGCTGCTGGCGAGTTTTATCTTTTTTTGAGGGAAGCTGTCTGGTGGGGATTTTGTCTTT